>NW_024070202.1:16502287-16626317 GCF_014754425.2 Oryx dammah | reverse complement strand
CTTTTAATTGCTGAATTAGTAGTTGTATGGATATGACACATTTTATTTACCTAGTCATCAACTGATGGATATTGGAATTGTTTTCACTTTATGTCTATTATGAATAATGCTGCTATGAACACTTCTGTGCAAGTTTTTGTGTCAACATTTATTTTTGTCTTGGGTGTATGCCTAGCAGTGGAGTTACTGGGTCAAATGGCAGCTCTCTACTTAACCTTCTGAGGAACTGTTAGACTGTTTTCCAAAGTGGCTGCATCATTTTACCCTCCCACCAATAGTGTATGAGAGTTCCAATTTCTCCCCATCATCACCAGCATTTGTAATTATTTGTCTTTTGGGGTATAGCCTTCCTAGCAGATTTCAAATGGTATCGCATGGTTCTGATGTTCATTTTCCTAATGGCAGTAGGTGTTTGCTTGCTGTAAATTGTGTCTCCCCAAAGATTCATGTTTTGGAGTCCTAAAGCCCTAGTGTGACTATATTGCACATATGACCTTGGGAAGTAATTAAGGTAAAATGGGATCATAAGGAAGGTTGGGGCCCTGACCTGACAGGATTAGCATCCTGAGAAGAGACACCAATGCAGAGGAAAGGCTCAGTGAGGACAAAGTAGCCACCTGCAAGCCAGATAGAGTCTTTACTAGAAACTGAATCCTGCTGGACCTTGATCCAGGACTTCCAGTCTCCACGAACATGAGAAGGAAATATCTGTTGTTTAATCCACCTAGCCTGTGGTCTTTCGTTACAGCAGCCCAAGCATATTGAGAATTATTATCTCTTTTTGCAAACCAAGACTCTCAGGGTCACAGGGTCGCCACTCACTCTTGTCTGAGTCCAAACCTGGACCACATCCCCTTATGCCACTCTGCTTCTGGGTCCCAGAATGTGGGAGAGACATGGTTTTCTACCATGTAGAGCCAGCCAGCTGACCAAAACCACGAATGACAAAGTGTGAAGACTCAGTCTGGAGAATAAGGGGCAGAAACTGGCCAAAAAGTAGAAATAAGGAAATGTCCCGTCACTGTCCACCCCATTGGCTTATGCCAGCTACAGATTCAAAGACTAACAGGAGGGACCAAGTCCTCCTGCAGTGGTGATTCTCAGGCCAAGGACTTCACTGCAGCTTGCTTAGTGCTTTGATTCCCAGTCTCCTCCAGTTCAAATCCTGGCTGGCATCTATCTCACATGTACCCACTTTGTGCAATCTCTATAAAGCTAGACTGAACAACCCTCAGTAAAGAGTGTACTAAGAAACAGGAATCATATGCGGGAACTATCTCTTGGCCACTTCCAGGTTTATATAGTTTGCTTGGGGCAGGGAGTTCTTTTCAGTTTTCCTTGATGAGGTAGTTCAAGAAGTTTAAACAGTGGAATGGACTGTGGAGCCCCTGGGTGCCCACACCACAAATCCATCTCAGCTGAGTGGACGGCAGTTAGTGTGTTCCATGCTCCGGGTGATGCTCTGTTCTCAGAACTTAAGATGCAGCCTCCTCCAAGTGAAATGTACCTCCAGTTCCAGTCCAAGCTTAAATCATTTTTTAAATTTTTTGTTTTATATTGGAGTATAGCTGATTTACAATGTTGTGTTAAGTTTCAGGTATATAGGAAAGTGATTCAATTATCTATATCCATATCATCTATTCTGATTCTTTTCCCATTTAGGTTATTATGGAATATTGACTGGAGTTCCCTGTGCTATACGGTAGGTCCTTGTTGATTATCTACTTGGTGTATGCATGTGTGCTTGCTAGGTTGCTTCAGTCATGTCCAACTCTTTGCACCTAGGGACTGTGGTCTGCCAGGCTCCTCTGTCCATGGGATTCTCCAGGTGAGAATCCCGGGATGGGTTGCCACGTGTTCCTTCAGGGGATCCTCCAACCCAGGGATCCAACCCATGTCTCCTGCATTTTCAGGTGGGTTCTTTACCACCTGGGAAGTAGTGTGTAATCCCAAGCTCCCAATTTGTTCCCCCCCACCCCCACTTAAATAATTTAACCCTCTTTACCTGCTTGTGAAGCTGTTGGGGGCCATTTTTTTTTTCTCCCTAAGAGGAAAAGGCTTGAAACTCTGTCATATTTGGACTCTCCCACTGAGCCAGAATTCACTGTACCAAACCATCTCTCAAGCCACCTTGATTTTAAGAGATCTGTGGCTCATTTCTGTTAAAACAAAATCTTTTCTACCATTTCCTTCCTCTACTCAATATTTTTTCCCCTTCTCTTGATTATTTAGAAATTAACATGCACTTTCTCCCAGGTTATACAGCTAACAGTTCAGTTCAGTCGCTCAGTCGTGTCCGACTCTTTGTGACCCCATGAATCGCAGCACGCCAGGCCTCCCTGTTCATCACCAACTCCCGAAGTTCACTCACAGTCGCGTCCATCGAGTCAGTGATGCCATCCAGCCCTCTCATCCTGTCATCCCCTTCTCCTCCTGCCCCCAATCCCTCCCAGCATCAAAGTCTTCTCCAATGAGTGAACTCTTCGCATGAGGTGGCCAAAGTACTGGAGTTTCAGCTTTAGCATCATTCCTTCCAAACAAATCCCAGGGCTGATCTCCTTCAGAATGGACTGGTTGGATCTCCTTGCAGTCCAAGGGACTCTCAAGAGTCTTCTCCAACACCACAGTTCAAAAGCATCAATTCTTCGGCGCTCAGCTTTCTTCACAGTCGAAATCTCACATCCATACATGACCACAGGAAAAACCATAGCCTTGACTAGATGGACCTTAGTCGGCAAAGTCATGTCTCTGCTTTTGAATATGCTATCTAGGTTGGTCATAACTTTCCAAGGAGTAAGCGTCTTTTAATTTCATGGCTACAGTCACCATCTGCAGTGATTTTGGAGCCCCCCAAAATAAAGTCTGACACTGTTTCCACTGTTTCCCCATCTATTTCCCATGAAGTGATGGGACCAGATGCCATGATCTTCGTTTTCTGAATGTTGATCTTTCAGCCAACTTTTTCGCTCTCCTCTTTCACTTTCATCAAGAGGCTTTTTAGCTCCTCTTCATTTTCTGCCATAAGGGTGGTGTCATCTGCATATCTGAGGTGACTGATATTTCTCCCGGCAATCTTGATTCCAGCTTGTGTTTCTTCCAGCCCAGCATTTCTCATGATGTACTCTGCATAGAAGTTAAATAAGCAGGGTGACAATATACAGCCTTGACGTACTCCTTTTCCTATTTGGAACCAGTCTGTTGTTCCATGTCCAGTTCTAACTGTTGCTTCCTGACTTGCATATAGGTTTCTCAAGAGGCAGGTCAGGTGGTCTGGTATTCCCATCTCTTTCAGAATTTTCCACAGTTGATTGTGATCCACGCAGTCAAAGGCTTTGGCATAGTCAATAAAGCAGAAATAGATGTTTTTCTGGAACTCTTGCTTTTTCCATGATCCAGTGGATGTTGGCAATTTGATCTCTGGTTCCTCTGCCTTTTCTAAAACCAGCTTGAGCATCAGGAAGTTCACGGTTCACGTATTATTGAAGCCTGGCTTGGAGAATTTTGAGCATTACTTTCCTAGCATGTGAGATGAGTGCAATTGTGCGGTAGTTTGAGCATTCTTTGGCATTGCCTTTCTTTGGGACTGGAATGAAAACTGACCTTTCCAGTCCTGTGGCCACTGCTGAGTTTTCCAAATTTGCTGGCATATTGAGTGCAACACTTTCACAGCATCATCTTTCAGGATTTGAAACAGCTCAACTGGAATTCCATCACCTCCACTAGCTGTGTTTGTAGTGATGCTTTCTAAGGCCCACTTGACTTCACATTCCAGGATGTCTGGCTCTAGATGAGTGATCACACCATCGTGATTATCCGGGTCATGAAGATCTTTTTTGTACAGTTCTTCCGTGTATTCTTGCCACCTCTTCTTAATATCTTCTGCTTCTGTTAGGTCCATACCATTTCTGTCCTTTATCGAGCCCATCTTTGCATGAAATGTTCCCTTGGTATCTCTAATTTTCTTGAAGAGATCTATAGTCTTTCCCATTGTGTTCTTTTCCTCTATTTCTTTGCATTGATCACTGAAGAAGGCTTTCTTATCTCTTCTTGCTATTCTTTGGAACTCTGCATTCAGGTGCTTATATCTTTTCTTTTCTCCTTTGCTTTTAGCTTCTCTTCTTTTCACAGCTATTTGTAAGGCTTCCCCAGACAGCCTTCTTGCATTTCTTTTCCATGGGGATGGTCTTGATCCCTGTCTCCTGTACAATGTCACGAACCTCATTCCATAGTTCATCAGGCACTCTATCAGATCTAGGCCCTTAAATCTGTTTCTCACTTCCACTGTATAATCATAAGGGATTTGATTTAGGTCATACCTGAATGGTCTAGCGGTCTTCCCTACTTTCTTCAATTTAAGTCTGTATTTAGTAATAAGGAATTCATGATCTGAGCCACAGTCAGCTCTTGGTCTTGTTTTTGTTGACTGTGTAGAGCTTCTCCATCTTTTGCTGCAAAGAATATAATCAATCTGATTTCGGTGTTGACCATCTGATGATGTCCATGTGTAGAATGTTCTCTTGTGTTGTTGGAAAAGGGTGTTTGCTATGACCAGCGCATTTTCTTGGCAAAACTCGATTAGTCTTTGCCCTGCTTCATTCTGTATTCCAAGGCCAAATTTGCCTGTTACTCCAGGTGTTTCTTGACTTCCTACTTTTGCATTCCTGTCCCCTATAAAGAAAAGCACATCTTTTTTGGGTGTTAGTTCTAAAAGGTCTTGTAGGTCTTCATAGAACCATTCAACTTCAGCTTCTTCAGTGTTACTGGTTGGGGCATAGACTTGGATTACCTTCATATTGAATGGTTTGCCTTGGAGACGAACAGAGATCATTCTGTCATTTTTGAGATTGCATCCAAGTACAGCAGTAGCTGCTAAAGAAAATGTAGAAAAACAGAAACACAAATGTTAAAGAGAGATTATATACAACCCAGACACAACCACTGTTAATTTTTGTACCTTCTTCGTGTCTTTTTTAAAATTCACATATATATTTTTATAAAACTATGGGTCCCACTGTTTTGTGTAAGTCCTGCCATGCTCCTCTTCAGAAAGGTGGACAAATTTATTCTTTTAATGGTATATAGAAAGATGACCATATCCCTGCTACCCCATTGTGAAAGTGAAAGTGAAAGGCGCTCAGTCGTGTCTGACTCTTTGTGACCTCATGGACTATACAGGCCATTGAATTCTCCAGGCCAAAATCCTGGAGTGGGTAGCTGTTCCCTTCTTCAGGGGATCTTCCCAACCGAGGGATTGAACCCAGGTCTCCCGCCTTGCAGGCAGATTCTTTACCAGCTGAGCCAGAAGGGAAGCCCAAGAATACTGGAGTGGGTAGCCTGTCCCTTCTCCACCGGATCTTCCCAACCCAGGAATTGAACCAGGGTCTTCAGTGCAAGCAGATTCTTTACCAACTGAGCGCTACCCCATTAAACACTGAATATTATCCTTCCTGTTAATCTTCGCCAGTTTAAAGGAAACAAATTGATTCCATTTGTATTGCTTTGATTATTAGTGAGGCTAAACCTTTATTTTCACATTGATCATTCCCTTGAACTCCACCCTGTCTTTATATCAGTGTGTGAAACAGTTCAGTTCAGTCACACCCAGGTCAGCCCTGTGGGCTGCAGGTCTGATGAATGGATAGTAAGAAGGGGGTTGCAGGCAGAAGGAAGAAGATTGCCAAGGATTCTGCAAAAATGAAGATCATGTTCCTTGTCCTCTTCTTTTAGAACACATTACTAAAGGAATGCATGCTCACTGTAAGCAGAAATCAAGTATTTCAAAAGGGCTTATGAATATTGTGAATGCTCACCTCAGCCCTCTTCTTGCACCACCCGCAGATCCTGTCCCCCTGGTTTAACCATCTTTGGTCTCCTTGCATCTCTTTGTTGTCTTCCTGTGGGACCTGAATTTAGCAGAGTGACCAGGAGAAAGGGTCAGGGATTCAAAACAAAATGCGTTCTTCATACAAAGCTCCCAGGGTGGTCAGTTGGGAAGGGAAGCAGGGCAGACCACCCCCAGGGGTTTGCCTGAAATCAAACGGGCAGATGAATGGAGAGCAAGCTAAATTATCCAGCTTGCCTTGATTTCAGTCTGTATGAAAAATGGCAGGCTGTTGACTGTAACATATGAGCAGTGGCCTTTGTTAAGTTCTGTCCCTTGAGTATAACCCCTTTCCTTTACAAAGCGGAATGGAAAACCTGAGAAATGGTTTGCCTTTTCCCTCATGAACCCTTTGCTCCATCTGGCAGGTCCCTGTGAAGCCCTCCATCCACCTTTGATCCAGTCTGCTTCCCCACAGGGGTTTGAAATAACATCCACTGCCTGCAGGCCCACACCCAGGTCTGGCTTAAGAGATGTCATCAAAGTCACGCTTAAAATTTATGCCAAAATCTGAGTAGAATCTGTAGTGTGAAATGCAACCCATTTCTTATCATCGGAAAATCTTTTGGAGGGAAAATGATCTAATTATTCAAATTCTTAGTCAATTTTAAGAAAATGACTCTTGAATGAGAGGGGTCACCACCCAACTGATCTGGAAGCTTTGAAAACATTTTCCTCTCCTGAGCAATGCAGAAGCCTCTGGAATGGAATAGGCCATTAGAATCAATGGATCACTAGCCTCCTGTTCACTAAAGGGAAAAAAAAAAGACATTTGAGATGGGAATATTTCCCGTTATTTTTAGAGATTCTGCTTTTCCACTGATCATCTATGCTCCTCTTTGCCTCCCTTCCCACAGGGAATCCTTTCCTGCAAGGATTTAATTTTTCCCTCCACTGGATTGTCTTAGGTATGATGGTTTAATGTTAGGCAACTTTCTGTCACAATCTATTAATAGTAGACTTACTATCATGTGAGTTGTTCAAGTAACAGAATTATATATGAGAAAGCTTTGTCTTGTACTTAGTCCAAATGGCCTTCATTCAAGAAGTGTCCATTCCGAAAAGGCAAGCATCGTTTTCTGGAGCCAGAGGATGGAATGATACAGTGAGACTCTAGGTGATATTGGGGGCAGTAACGGTGCTAGTGGTAAAGAATCTGCCTGCCGATATAGGAGACACAGGTTCAATCCCTGGGTCAGGAAGATCCCCTGGACAAGGACATGGCAACCCACTCCAGTATTCTTGCCTAGAGAATCCCATGGGCTGAGGGGCCTGGTAGGTTACATTCCATGGGGCTGCAAGGGAGGCTGGAGGGCAGCTGCTGTATTGTATGTTAGTTCTCTAGCCCAATATGACAAATTGCCTCCAAATTTAGTACCTTAAAACAACAAACATTCTCTGATACACACTCTGAGGGTCAGGAGCTCAGGCCTGTTTTAGCCGGCCTGGCTTGAGGTCTCTCATAGGAGTCAACAGTCAAGCTGTGGCCTGGGTCTGCAAGCATCTCAAGCTTCACTGGGGCTGAAGAGTAGTTTCCAAGCTCACTCACATGGCTGCTTGCAGGCCTCAGTTCCTCACCAGCTGGCGGCCAGGGGACTCTGCTGCTCACTGTGTGGGCCTCTCCATAGACTCCCTGAGTATCCTCACAGTGTATTTTTCCCCATAGCAAGTGATCTGGGCGTGCGTGTGTGAGACAGCAGCCTGTCTATGCTGCTGTGCAGTCGCTAACTTCTGTCCGACTCTGTGACCCCCATGGATTGCAGCATGTCCAGCTTCCCTGTCTTTCACCAACTCTCAGACTTTGCTCAAACTCATGTCCATGGACTCAGTGAAGCCATCCAACCATCTCATCCTCTGCTGCCCCCTTCTCCTTTTGCCCTTAGTCTTTCCCAGCATCAGGGTCTTCTCTAATGAGTCAGCTCTTCGCATCAGGTGGTCAAAGTATTGGAGCTTCACCTTCAGTCCTTTCACTGAATGTTCAGGGCTGATCTCCTTTAGGATGGACTGGTTTGATCTCCCGGCTGTCCAAGGGACTCTCAAGAGTCTTCTCCAGCACCACAGTTCAAAAGCATCAATTCTTTTGTGCTCAGTCTTCTTTATGGTCCAACTCACATTCATTCTTGATTGCTGGAAAAACCACAGATCTGACTACACAGTTGTCATTCTGTAACCTAAGCTTGAAAATGACAACCTGTCACTTCTGCTGTTTTCTATTCTTAAGCAAGTCCAGCCCACACTTAAGGGGAGGAAAATTAAACTCTACGTCTCAAAGGGAGTAGTATAAAAAAATTTGATTTACACTGTTGTATAAAGTTCTGATGTACAGCAAAGTGTGTGTATATATATAATTCTTTTCCATTATAGTTTATTAAAAGATATTATAGTTCCCTGTGCTATACAGTAAGACATTGCTTATCTGTTTTATACATAGTGAAAGTGAAAGTGAAGTCGCTCAGTCGTGTCTGACTCTTTGCAATCCCATGGACTGTAGCCTACCAGGCTCCTCAGTCCATGGAATTCTCCAGGCAAGAGTACTAGAGTGGGTTCTCATTTCCTTTTCCAGGGGATCTTCCCAACCCAAGGATCAAACCCGGGTTTCCAGCACTGCAGGCAGATGCTTTACCGTCTGAGCCACCAGGGAAGACTTTATACATCGTAGTGTGTATCTATTAATCTCAAGGTCCTAATTTATCCTTTCTACCTCTTTCCCCTTTGGTAATCAGAAGTTTTCTATGTCTGTGAGTCTTTTTTTTTTTTTTTAAGAAAATTATATCCATTCATCTGCTGATGGGCACTTAGATTGCCTCCGTGTCTTGGCTGTTGTAAATAGTGCTATTATGAACACCAGGTGCATGTATCTTTTTGAATTAAGAGTTTTTGTCTTTACTGGATATATGACCCAGAGTAGGATTGCTGGCTCATGTGGTAGCTCTATTTTTAGTTTTTTTAAGCAACCTATATACCGTTCTCCACAGTGTTTGCACCAATTTACACTCCTACCTACAGAGTAGGAGCATTCCCTTTTCTCCACATCCTCTCCAGCATTTATTATTTGTAGACTTTTTGATGATGGCCATTCTGATTGGTATGAGGTGATACCTCATTGTGGTTTTAAATTATGTTTCTCTAATAATTAGCAAAGTTGAGCATCGTTTTGGTATGCCCATTAGCCATCTTTTTGTCTTCTTTGGAGAAACATCTAAGTCTTCTGCCCATTTTTTGACTGGGTTGTTTTGTTATTGAGCTGTTTTGAGTGTTTGTATATTTTGGAAATTAAGCCCTGTTGGTCTCATTGTTTGCAAATATTTCCTCCCATTCCATAGGTTGTCTTTTCTTCTTTTTTCTGTGCAAAAGCTTATATTCTGCACAAAATCTTATAAGTTTAAGTCCCATCTGTTTATTTTTGGTTTTATTTCTATTTCCTCAGGAGACTGATCTAAGAAAACAGTTATGGTTTATGTCAAGAGAATGTTTTGTGTACATTCTCTTGTAGGAGTTCATGGTGTCATGTCTTATATTTCAAGTCTTTAAGCTATTGTAAGTGTATTTTTGTGTATGATGTGAGGGAATATTCTGACTTCATTGATTTTCACATGGCTGTCCAGCTTTACCAAAACTACTAGCTGAAGAGACTGTGGACATATTTTTGAAACAACCACATTTATGACACAGGTTACCCAATCTAGCTTATTCTTTGGTCTATGCTGCTAAGTTACTTCAGTCGTGTCCAACTCTGTGAGACCCCATAGATGGCACAGCCCAACAGGCTCCTCTGTCCCTGGGATTCTCCAGGCAAGAATACTGGAGTGGGTTGCCATTTCCTTCTCCAATGCATGAAAGTGTAAAGTGAAAGTGAAGTCGCTGAGTCGTGTCCAACTCTTAGCGACCGCATGGACTGCAGCCCACCAGGCTCCTCCGTCCATGGGATTCTCCAGGCAAGAGTACTGCAGTGGGGTGCCATTAGCAGAGGTCAGTTCAGTTCAGTCGCTCAGTCGTGTCCGACTCTTTGCGACCCCATGAATCGCAGCACGCCAGGCCTCCCTGTCCATCACCATCTCCCGGAGTTCACTCAGACTCATGTCCATCGAGTCCATGATGCCATCCAGCCATCTCATCCTCGGTCATCCCCTTCTCCTCCTGCCCCCAATCCCTGCCAGCATCAGGGTCTTTTCCAATGAGTCAACTCTTCGCATGAGGTGGCCAAAGTACTGGAGTTTCAGCTTTAGCATCATTCCTTCCAAAGAAATCCCAGGGCTGATCTCCTTCAGAATGGATTAGTTGGATCTCCTTGCAGTCCAAGGGACTCTCAAGAGTCTTCTCCAACACCACAGTTCAAACGCATCAATTCTTCAGCACTCAGCCTTCCTCACAGTCCAACTCTCACATCCATACATGACAACAGGAAAAACCATAGCCTTGACTAGACGGACCTTAGTCAGCAAAGTCATGTCTCTGCTTTTGAATATGCTATTTAGGTTGGTCATAACTTTTCTTCCAAGGAGTAAGCGTCTTTTAATTTCATGGCTGCCATCACCATCTGCAGTGATTTTGGAGCCCCCCCAAAATAAAGTCTGACACTGTTTCCACTGTTTCCCCATCTATTTCCCATGAAGTGATGGGACCAGATGCCATGATCTTCATTTTCTGAATGTTGAGCTTTAAGCCAACTTTTTCGCACTCCTCTTTCACTTTCAAGAGGCTTTTTAGCTCCTCTTCACTTTCTGCCATAAGGATGGTGTCATCTGCATATCTGAGGTGATTGATATTTCTCCCGGCAATCTTGATTCCAGCTTGTGTTTCTTCCAGTCCAGCGTTTCTCATGATGTACTCTGCATAGAAGTTAAATAAGCAGGGTGACAGTATACAGCCTTGACGTACTCCTTTTCCTATTTGGAACCAGTCTGTTGTTCCATGTCCAATTCTAACTTTTGCTTCCTGACCTACATACAGATTTCTCAAGAGGCAGGTCAGGTGGTCTGGTATTCCCATCTCTTTCAGAATTTTCCACAGTTGACTGTGATCCACGCAGTCAAAGGCTTTGGCATAGTCAATAAAGCAGAAATAGATGTTTTTCTGGAACTCTCTTGTTTTTTCCATGATCTAGCTGATGTTGGCAATTTGATCTCTGGTCCCTCTGCCTTTTCTAAAATCAGCTTGAACATCAGGGAGTTCACGGTTCACATATTGCTGAAGTCTGGCTTGGAGAATTTTGAGCATTACTTTCCTAGCATGTGAGATGAGTGCAATTGTGTGGCAGTTTGAGCATTCTTTGGCATTGCCTTTCTTTGGGACTGGAATGAAAACTGACCTTTTCCAGTCCTGTGGCCACTGCTGACTTTTCCAAACTTGCTGGCATATTGAGTACAACACTTTCACAGCATCATCTTTCAGGATTTGAAACAGCTCCACTGGAATTCCATCACCTCCACTAGCTTTGTTCGTAGTGATGCTTTCTAAGGCCCACTTGACTTCACATTCCAGGATGTCTGGCTCTAGATGAGTGATCACACCATCGTGATTATCCGGGTCATGAAGATCTTTTTTGTACAGTTCTTCCGTGTATTCTTGCCACCTCTTCTTAACATCTTCTGCTTCTGTTAGGTCCATACCATTTCTGTCCTTTATCGAGCTCATCTTTGCATGAAATGTTCCCTTGGTATCTCTAATTTTCTTGAAGAGATCTCTAGTCTTTCCCATTCTGTTGTTTTCCTCTATTTCTTTGCATTGATCACTGAAGAAGGCTTTCTTATCTCTTCTTGCTATTCTTCGGAACTCTGCATTCAGATGCTTATATCTTTCCTTTTCTCCTTTGCTCTTCGCCTCTCTTTTTTTCACAGCTATTTGTAAGGCCTCCCCAGACAGCAGAGGTCAGTAAATGTTTTTTCTATAAGGGCGGTTGTTGTTCAGTCACTCAGTCGTGTCTGACTCTGTGTGTCACTGCAGCATGCTGGGCTTCCCTGTCCTTCACCGTCTCCGGGAGCTTGCCCAAACTCAAGTCCATCGAGTCAGGGATGCCATTCAACCATCTCATCCTCTGTCGTCCACTTCTCCTCCTGCCCTCAATCTTCCCCAGCATCAGGGTCTTTTCCAATGAGTTAGTTCTTCACATCAGGAGGCCAAAGTATTGGAGCTTCAGCATCAGTCCCTCCTGTGAATATTCAGGATTGATTTCCTTTAAGATTGACTGTTTGATCTCCTTGCAGTGGAAGGGACTTTCAAGAGTCTTCTCCAACACCATAGTTCAAAAGCATCTATTCTTCGGTGCTCAGCCTTCTTTATGGTCCAACTCTCACATCCATACACGACAAGTGGAAATATGGATAGCTTTGGTTATACAAACTTTTGTTGGCAAAGTGATGTCTCTGCTTTTTAATACAGTGTCTAGGTTTGTAATAGCCTTTCTTCCAAGGAACAACCATCTTTTAATTTCATGGCTGCAGTCACCATCTGCAGTGATTTTGGAGCCCAAGAAAATAGTCTCACTGTTTCCATTGTTTCCCCATCTATTTGCCATGAAGTGATGGGACCGGATACCATGATTTTCATTTTTTTGAATGTTGAGTTTTAAGCCAGCTTTTTCATGCTCCTCTTTCACCTTCATCAAAAGGCTCTTTAGTTCCTCTTTGCTTTCTGCCATAAGGGTGGTGTCATCTGCATATCTGAGGGACCAAATGATAAATATTTTAGGCATTGTGAGCCACACTGTCTTTCTGGTAGCTACTTAATTCTGCCATTGTACAGCAAAGTAGCCAAAGGCAGTACATAAGGAACTAAGCGTGGCTTTGTTCCAGTATGTATGTATTTGTTAAGTCATTCAGACATTCAGTCATGTCTGACTCTTTGCAAGCCCATCGACTATATAGTTCGCCAGGCTCTTCTATGGGGATTCTCCAGGCAAGAATACTGGAGTGGGTTGCCATTTCCTTCTCCAGGGGATCTTTCCAACTTCCCAGGATCAGACCTGGGTCTCCTGCATTACAGGAGATTCCTTACCATCTGAGCCACCAGACAGTATAAATGTAGACATTTATAAAAATAGGCATTGGGGAAGATTTGGTCCATGGGCTATGGTTGGCTGATCCCTAGTCTACAGCTGAATAGATTTTTGAAGTCCAGCAAACTTATTTTTCTTGCCATTTGAATCCTGTTTCAAAAGAAATTCATCCACGTGGCATGGCTGTCTTATCTACCACCATCACAGCTCTAGCAGCTTCATATTTCAGTGGTGAAATAGTAGGAAGACAGGCAATTTTGATTTAGGTGAAGAAAATGTCAGAAAATAGTATTCTAGTCCTGGTTTTCTGGGAAACAGAAGGAACATAAGTGTGAAGGAGAAGAGCTAACTTGGTATGACAGGAACAAGAGTGTCTTCATTCCGTTTAATCACTGAAGTTGAAATGAGGCAAGAAGTCCAAGAGGAGATGCTTGCTAGATATCTGGAACCGTGGGGCTACACTACAGCATTCAGCTTTTGACTCAAGGTGTGAATTATGGGATCTACCTTCACAAAATTCCTGTAGTTCTAAGGAGCCCTAAGTTCACCAAAGTGAGTTTACCAGGGAAGACAGACTTGTGAGGTCCAAAGATGGGGTAGGAGATAGAAGCTGCTTATAGGGAGTAAGTCGGGGATAACCAAACTTCAGAGCTAGAACTCACTTCACACTGTGGGTGGTGGTAAACATTTATTTTGTGATACTCATAAATAACCTTTATTTCTAGTAACACAGAGTTAAACGTAAAACAAAATTTTTAGAATTTCTCTTTCCTTGTTCCTTAGGTTTGATTTTGCAAATACTAACTTGTCTCAGGGCCATTTAATATTAAGCTTATATGATCAGGCAGAGATGGGGCTAAAATTCCACTTTTTCTCCACATTCATTTGCAGTGGAATTTTTAACTTGTATCCAGTAGATAATTTCCTGCCTAAATCATATATAGTCCTAAAGAAGACAATTGATCAAACTCACTCTTAAAAACTTATATTTTTTAAAGCCCCAAACATAATCATTTTAGGTTCAACTTAAATCTGTTTAGTGAAAGGTGCTTCAGAAATGAAGACTATGCTGCTGGCAAATTATTTCTCAAAGCAGTTACTTTCAAGCCACCACATGGCCTATGATGATCCTATTTAGGTAACTGGGAAAAACATCAACACTCTTTTGCTCTGTATATAAAACGAGTGAAATTTTTAAAAATTTTGCTGCAACCTCCTCTGTGGTGATTTCATGAAGCAAACTTATTTTCTTAAATAATTCTTAGGCATAGAATGATGACATGAGGACAGTGTCTTCTCTTTTTAAGGTGCTCATTGCTGGGAACAGAACAAAGACTTGGAACTTCAGACATCACGTTTCTTAGCTTGTGATGGAAAGTGTGTAAATTAAAATGTCAAGAAGAAACCAGGCTGTGGAAATCTAATCCAGTCAGTGTACCTCCAACCCGAGAGCTGAATTCATCCTTGTCAGGTAAGATGCTAAAAGCCCAGTCTTTCCAAAAACATAGTGAACTATTCCAGTTTTACTAATAACTTTATTTAAATAAGAAGACACAGGAACTTCTATACTGAAAAAATACAAAACAAAAGCCACACATTTCCTTGTGTAAAGCCATATTGTATGGTAACTCAAATACTGTTCAGCGCAGTGTAGAATTAAACAGTACAACTATATACAAAATTTAAACAATCTCTGACAAATTTCTACAGCTGGATGTAGGATACATTTGAGCTCAACTTCTGGGAAATTTACATGGCAAAGCATAAGCTTTAACACATTTGGTTCAAAACTTTAATATATGCTAAGAACAAATGTACAACACAATATTTAGTTTTCTCATGAGAAAATAAAAGCACATGTCACTATAAATATCGTACATCAGATTTCATTACCAAAAAAAGCATATTCAGTCCATCGTTCAGAAATTGATATTGATACTATTGCATCTTATTTGGACAAAAGCAGAGTATAAGATCAACACATTATGTAATGCTAAACCAGATATCAGAAGTTAATGGAGCTCATATTTATCTTACAGAACTAATAATTTTCTCCCTTTAACCATAATCTACAAAATATAGTATTTTCATCAAGGCCTGAGATTATTAGGGTTAAAGGTGTCTTCTGCTGAATAGATTGTTTTAAAAGGTTCCCCTGTGAAACTGGTGAAAGTAAACTGAGTCTTTCCCGTGACAGTCTCCTACGATATAACACTGACTAATTGAAAGGAGCCAGAATGCACCTTCAGGAGAGAATATTACTGCAAACTTTGGTGGAAAGAAGATAATTGGGATCATGACAAAATAATACACTGAACACATACACAAACATATACACACACATATATATATCATTTCTTAAAAAAAAAAAAATCAATGGTGTTGCTTTCTTCTTTATCTTATCTTCCTTCTTCAACCTCCTTAGAAAATAAAACAAAGGAAAACCCAGGAATGACTGAAAGGAACTGAAACGCTCCTGTAACTGTAGGCACCTTGTTCCCCTAATTCTTCAGAAAATTGTGCCATACACTTTAGGTGCAGATCAAACAACTGTTTTATTGAACTGAAGGAATAAAAACACAGAAACTTTTCTCTGCTTTTAAACATACTCTTTGTGCTGCAGAAAACAATGTCAGAAGTTGGGCTCTTTCGCTGACCAATCAGGAACATCTAGGGCTCTCTTCACACTTCAAGAAGTTACGCCAAGTCTGCAGGTTCAAGGCTCTTTACTTGGGTTTATGGTCTACTCCATGCTTCCAAAATATGAACAGAAGTATTCAAGGTATTATTGTGAGAGGCTTAAATGAAACAGCTCCATTGCTTGCACTTGCGAGTCACCAAATAACCTATTTTGAATTCTGAGACTCACATATGCTCTCTCTACATTAAAACAACTCATGCCCCTGAACCGCTTGAGGAAAATAACCATCTGTCATTTCTTAACCTGCAGATTCAAGAATTTCCAAAAGAGAAACAAAACATGACTATGCCTTTAGATGAAGATCAGTAGCATCTCATGACCCTGATGGCCAACATAAACAAAAAAACCTCAGCCATTCTCTGGGAAAATGACACCTAGACATTCTTGTCTTTAACATCCACACACACACTGGGGGAATGTTTTGTACAGCCTAGTACCTGATACTTTATTCGCAACATTGTATCAGTCATTAACTGAGCAACACCTGAACTTGTTTAAAAAAAAAAAAAGCCACATTTACACATGTTGAAACAGTGAATGCAACAGTTGTTTTACTTGTAACCCCGTGACAACAGTGATGTCAGACACCACGGATTTGCTGGTTCTCCTCGCGTTCACCCATGTCCAGGATTTCTGTTCTCCTAGGGTTGAATGCACTTCTTATTCTAAGAATGTGGAATGTAATGAGGAAAGGGAAATGCATAAAAGAAGAAAAGGCAAAAGAGTGCTGTTCCCTCTTTAGCTTTTTAGCTGTGAAATAGTTAATATCCCAATATGATATACATTCCAAGTTACCTGAGTTTAGACTTCAACTGAAGTACCTGAAGCTAGGCCATAGGGTGGGCCCTGTGCAACTGTTGTGGCCATTTGTTTATTTTTTGCATTGTATGTATTACAGAAGTTAGAAACAAACACCTGGATCAATTGTAAACATAATCCTGAAGTACAGTATTTTTCCATAGGACAAAACACAGCAAGACATTTTCTATTTAGACAGGCAACTTTCTGATATAGAGCTTATTTATACTGAAGATCTGGGGACAAAACACAGGACACAGTACTAATCTGTCAAACATACTATGAAATGCATAGTCTCCACTTAGAATGCTGAATGATACATTTTGCAAGCATTACTGCTTTCCACAAAAACTGCTGAATAGGAGTTCCGTCCCTGCCAAGATAAGTGTTGAGATACTTGATGATTCTGATTCAGTATTCTGTTGGCGGTGGTGGTGGTGCTGTCAGAAAGTCGGTCACTCCATGCAGATGGGTGTCTGAGATCTAGTTCTAATGCGTGGGAAACAGGGTGGAGGCCAGCTCCCCCCTCACTTTAGATGACCACGTAGCTGTGAGCGGAGATGTGGTCCTCACCCGGCAGCTCCTGCAGGAACTGCTGCTGCTGGGACGGCTGCTGGACAGAGGCCTCAGCAGAGCCCGCTATGCTGCTGTTGTCGGGAAGGGATGTGAGGGAAACCCGCGAGGAGAGCTGCTCGACGGTCAGGGTGGCCAGAGCCGAGCTCTGGCCCGAGTTAGGAGAGTTCTTGAGCATCAGGTCGGAGGCAGGGAGAAGAGGGCCTAGGAGTTTTACAGGACAGAAAGCTGATCCGGTTGGGATGAAATTAACCTTGTTTTTGTCAGGACATGAAAAGAGAGGGGCTGAGATAGGCTGACGAGACCTAAAACCATAAAACAAAATTAGGTTTTACAATCGTTAAAAAAGTCAAGCATTTTCCAAATTAACTGGAGTTCTCTAAAACAGCTAAAATGTGAATGGCAGGGAATGGATTCAGTGTACACAGAGGGATAAACATCTTCCATAGCACAAGTCAGCTGGCATACTACTGACGTACACAGCACTGAGGTGATATTGAAAACAAAAGGATTTTCAAAAGGATTGGGCAGACAAAAATGTTTCTGAGATTAGTTTGCTTTCATTTATTTAGAAACGTGGACTATGCAATGTTAAAATGACCTCTTCTGTTCAGTACATGGGAGAGGGATTACCCCATCGGATATCTGGTTTTAAGTACTTCCTCCTTTTTCTGTATCTCTATACATAGTTCTACTAATACAGATCAGGAAAAATAAAAAAGTTTCAGTAGTTTCTTGTAGAGCCAGTCAGCCCAACAGAGCAGCGTCCACAAGCCCTTCCTCTCCCCCCATTCCTGCGAACTACGCCGTCACCTCCTACAAGACCGGTCTCTGTCCCCTTTGAGGTTACAGGAGTGCAGCAGCCTCCACCAGGCAAGCCTGCACTGGGACAGGGGCACGAGTGAACCCAAGAGCCGCACACTCGTTTTATTTTGAGCTGTTCTGCCAAGTATTTACAGCATGAATCTCTTTTCCCTTGATTTTTTCTACTTTAAACATACTGAAGTTTCAAAAAGAAGAAAAAAAGAAATCTGTGAACAGGAAGTCTGAATTCAGTGAATACGCATGCTCAACGTGTCTGCAGGGAAGGAGGCAGCCCCGCCGGCTGGTGGGGTCACTGCCGTGAAGGCTACACACATTGGGTATTCACTGTGCTGCTACAGCTGTTTGTTTTCTTCAGCCATCTAAATTAAGAGAGCTTATGAAAGGAAAATTCTTAAAGATTCAAAATTGATCTTGTAGGTAGTCGGGATGAATTTCCAAGTTTCTCTGTGTTAGCGTATTTCCAGCACACAGACTCTTAATTCTCCTTAAGCCAGATCTCTTTGGCCTATTGAATTCTCTTTTCATAATTTGCTTCTGAAACACATTATCAGCTGGATGGAGTAGTTGATTCATCTGTAATCAACTGGTCTCAGTAAAAAGCTTTACAGCTTTGCAGATCCCAGCTGATAGAAAAGACATTACTTACGCCATTTCCTCAAAGACCTTCACTCGCTCACATCCCTCTGGGGGCTCCCGTTTGAACATGTAGCTGTTGTTTGGTTTGGGAGATGAAGCATACTTGGGTAGCGGTGAGCTACTCCCACTGTCTGTAAATTTAAAGCAGTTACATTAACTAGTGATTGAAAGTTCTTTTAAATTAAATGTGATTTCCAAACAAGCAGCCTTTTGCACAATTTATCCACTGTTGCTCCTTGGCTTCCACCACAGAGCTTCCTTTATTGCAAAGCTATTTCTAACATCCTTGTGTTGTACATTTCTTATAAATAAAAGTTTCAATGCAACAGAAGTCTGCCATACCACAGAACATAAAAAAGCTGATAGTTTGGTCCAGAAAACGGTATTTTGAGTAAAGCAGAGCTGTAATCCTGAAAATAAACACATCATTATGTATTTCAAAAAGGTAAACAGATGGGGTAATATGTATAAGCCATGCAGAAGAATTATAAGAGATTAGGATACAGGGTTCTCCATATTTTCTCACTTTTCAACTGATTTAATTGAATATCTTAATTTGTAGGATAATCTTCATTACGAAAGCTGTTAGCAGAAATGTTACGAAGTACTATGAATGACATGTATGCAGGGAAAAACAGGCTTATAAGACAATATACTTTCCCTTGGCCCACAGTGAAAAAGGTAATGCTCAGAACTCTGCTTTTAAATGTCTCTACAAAAGAACTTTTTGAGCACTGTTTGTATTTTTGCTGCTGGAAGCATGAGGAATCTAAAAGCATCTTCGTATTTTTGACCAAAAAGAAATGGTCTATTCATGAAAAGCCATAAAACCTATATGCAATTTCTTCCTTTCCTACCTGGCAAAGGATTTTGGAAATTCAAATCCACCAAAATGTGTCATTATCTTTTTAAGATGCCAAGTTGTAAATCCAGTAACATACCTGTATAAATACAGTAGTCCTATTTAAACAAATTCTGACTTAAAGCAAAACCAGTCCTCAATGCAAAAATACTAAGCACATGGCCTACCGAGGATGTATTATTTTCATACATATTTTGAAAGATGGCATTAGTACCATAATTACAGGTGTCACAATTTTGATAAGTTGCTTCAGTTTAAGATTCAGTGCACAGTCCAACATTCATAATCTGAGTAACAGGGTTTTTTTTTTTTTTTTTAATCATCATTTATGAAGTATAGTACATGCTTAAAAAGTAGACCCTTGAGGCACACTTATAGTGTATTTGGTGAATAATTCAAAGAGCATCTATGTACGTCGTGGGAGTGCAGATGTGTGCTTGTGGTTGTATATGGCAGTATCTCTGGTGGGGAAATCACTGCCTGCAAAATAACAAGGCCACACTACTGGGAAACCTAAGAGAACCACACAGTCTCTCCATCACTACTGTTACACATGTCAATACAGATTATGTATAGTTTCTTGGAAGGAACGAAGTTTCGGAAATTAAGCTGGGTTTCTTCAGACTTGAGGATTTTCTTAGATTCAGCACTTTTTTTTTTTTTTTTCCTCTTTTTAAACTGCTTGAACAAATGGGAAGGGAGCACAAGGAATAGTCTTTCTCTTAGGGAGATGCAAAACATCACGAACCTGACTAGAATCTGGGCTTCCTGCTACTTGAGCTAGGCTAGACACAACAACTGGTCTACCTCATGGTCTACCATGAGACCTTGAATTCAGTGTGATACCAAGATTACAGGTTGACCTTGCTTTACTATCCAAACGACCAGCCTTGCCGAGGACCTCCATGAAAAAGTAGCAGTGGCGTGTGGTGGCCCTTGGAGAGGACTGGTGGCGACCTGCCCCACTGCCTGCAGGACAGGCTCAAAACCATGGGCTCGATGCCTTTCACTAGCCTTTTCTGCCATTAGCAGAGGTGTGGCCATGTCAGCAGTCAGCCATCCACCCTATTATCAGGTAGAGAAAGTCATCCTGGCCACAGTCTTTTGTCTCCCATTTCTGGCCACATCACCAGACCTACTACATGATTTCTCTCATAACCTCGTTGATGGTTTCAAGGGACCTTCCCAGAATGGAAAGCTAGCTGTTGAGCTGGAAGCTGGATAATCTGCAAAATTGTCTTCCTGTTAACAATCTACAGTGAATTAGACAGTAAATGGTTTTTCTTAAAATTTTTCTAGTATCAGGCTTATATTTCTACAGAGTTTTACCTACTTGAAAATTCTTTTTTGGGAGAGGTGGAGGGTGATTAATGTTTAAAGAAACACAGTATACTGCTGTCCCAGAAAGATGGTATTCAGTGCTATTATATTACCTTGCCTTTTCAATAAAAACTATTTGTAGAAAACACACATGCACAAACGCAGACACACACACACACATATGTATGTGTGCTTGTGTATTACATCTAATGTTTGGTGCTGGAAAGACAAAGCTTGAAAGAAAAAGTATTGGTGCCATCAACAGGTTTCTTAAATCTGTTTTTTCCCCCCCTAAGGTAAATATGCAATCTGATAAGAGTATAAACAGGAAAAAGGAATAGAGATAACTTTCTGTGGTTTTAGCTCTGTGACTAGCTGCATAGTTCTATAACCTTCAACACAGCTGCCTCTCTAAGTTTCTATATAACCACAGGAATTGCCATTCCTAACTAAAATTCTCTAATTTGGAGGAGGGATAGTTAGGGAGTTGGGGACTGACATGTGCACACTGCTACATTTAAGATGCGTAACCGACAAAGAGGGCTTCCCTGGTGGTTCAGACAGGAAATAATCCACCTGCAATGCAGGAGACCCAGGTTTGATCCCTGGGTTAGGAAGACCCCTTGGAGAAGGGAATGGCAACCCACTCCAGTAGTCTTGCCTGGAGAATTCCACGGACATAGGAGCCTGGCAGGCTACAGTCCATAGAGGTCACAGAATTGGGCGTGACTAAGCAACTAACACTTTCAACCAGCGAAGACCTACTGTCTAGCACAGGGAACTATGCTCACTATTATGTAAGAATCTAAGTGGGAAAAGAATTTGAAAAAGGACAGATACAGGTGTATGCATAAGTAAATCACTCTGCTGGACACCTGAACCTATCACACTGTTAGTCAACTATACTTCACTATAAAAATGTTCTTAAAAACAGATTCTAACATACAAAAGAGAGGAGGTGTACCAAAATATTTTTTTTGCTTTATAAATGGCGTGCTTTAAAAATAACTCCCATGAACAACTCATTATACCCATTCCAGACTTGGTTGTCTAACTTCTGCATGTGGAAGCCTGTGTTGAGTTTGATAGCCACATTTCAGTAACTAAATGTGAGGTAAGCATGCCTGCTCAGGAGATTCAAGATGAAGTCTCGTGGTAATCTGTATTCAGTCCCTTTTGTTCACAAGCATGATACATTTTCTCATTCTGTTATCCCATGTTAAGACAGTAACTAGACATGTTATTAAGATTAAGTTAAATGTTACCTTATATTCTTATAACTTCATAAGCCATATGAATTATGAAATTAAATGTGATAAATATGATTATATATCTGTCTCCATTCACAATAGTTTCATCTATATTTATAATAGAATCATCCAGATCTGGAAACATTTTATTGATCAGTTTATTATAAAAGATTATACTTAAGCAGGTACCATCCTAACAATTAAAATATAAGTAGTATTTTTAAACACATGATAATGAACTAAACCTTGGAAAAATTAAAGATATTGAAGCCTGAAATTCCATATAGAAACAAATCTCATTAAACTTTGTGTTTTTGTAGTTTTCTGAAGTTCTGCTTATATACAGCCTCATTACTTCTGGTGTGTTAAGTTGCATGGCCCACAATTCTGATATTAAAGACGGTAGATATAAAGTTGCTTCATTTATGTAGGAAGGTATGTAAAATCTCTGCCATGGTTCTGCTCTAGCCTTAAGTCTTTACATGTGCTTTTTCTGCTACTATCAGACTACTTTATCAAATTAAGTAAAATTAATTCTAATATAAACAGTATAATTACAGGGCAGTGGTTCTCAACCCTGGTTTCACATTAGACTCATCAAAAGATGTTTTAAAAACACTAATAAATGCCAGTGTTGAAACCTCATCCCAGTAGAGGTTCTGACTTAATTAGTCTGGGGGCCCCTTTCCCAGGCATGTGCTGTCCCCACCCCCCATTTTTTCTGGTAAAGCTCCCAAATGCTTCTGAAGTACAGCCAGCTTCGAGGACCAGTTATGAAAAGGTTAAAACACTGGTTTGGAGTCAGGCCACCTGACTTCTCTCTAGGCCCAACTGCATGGCCGAGGAACAGTGTCATCCTTTGTGCTTTGATATATAAAGTAGGAATAACTACTGATAAGATGGTTGTGGAAAAAACCTGTGTTCCTGAAACACAGCAAGCTCTCAACAAATATTGCTACAATAGTAGAAAGAAGACATCGTTACCAATTTACCAATTAAACTATGGTGAACCATTCAGAAATTAAATGCCTATTCCATTCTGTTGGCAGAAGAGAGTAACAGAAATGTCCTTTTTAATAGAGCTGCACACTAACTGTATAATGTTATATAAAAGATGGCATCTTTTAGCATACGGAGATTTATCATTCTGAAATTTAACAACAAGGCCTAAAGTATACAGATTCTATAGATTCCTCTACAAAGAAAATATTTATTATGTGTGCAGCAACAGCCAGTAGAATATAATTGTTATTTTAATTCTAGTGTGAAAATGACTTCTTTTACAGAAGATGAGGTACATATACACAATGGACTATTACTCAGCCATAAAAAAGAATGAAATAATGCCATGTGCAGCAACATGGACGGACTTGACTTGGAGGACACTATGTTAAGTGAAATAAGTCAGAGAAAAACAAATTCTGTAGGACATCACTTATATGTGGAATCTAAAAAATACAACACAGTAGTGAATTTAACAAAAAAGAAGCAGATTTATAGATACGGAAAACAACTAGCAGTTACCTGTGGAGAAAGGGAAATAGGGACGGGCAACACAGGGGTAGGGAAATGAGAGGCACAAACTATTAGGTATAAGATAAGCTAGAAGGATATACAGTACAATGGGGGTATAGTCATTATTTTACAATAACTGTAAACAGTTATAACCTATAATAATTGTGAATATTATATACCTATAATATATAACAGTATACAGTAACTATGCTTCAATTTAAAAAATTATTGTGCATTAGGAAATGAAATTATCAGCAGTAGTGTGATTTGATGGCCTAATGGAATCAACAGAAACAACTGTATAAGCATGTCCTGATGACAAACTTTCGGCACTAGTTGGCATTACCTATTGTATTGAACACCTGTGTTTTCAGTGAACTCCAAGATCAAACTGTGAAAGAGCAAGGAGAACATTTGACTTTTACAAATAGTTTAGAAGATTTCTCCATAATTTCAAAGTCAACCTTTTATGTGAAGGTTTGTTGTTGTTTAGTTGCTAAGTTGTGTCCAACCCTGTTGCAACCCCATGGCTCCCCTGTCCATGGGATTTCCCAGGCAAGAATACTGGTGTGGGTTGCCACTTCCTTCTCCAGGGGATCTTCCCGACCCAGGGATTGAACCCATGCCTCCTGCCTTGGCAGGTGGATTCTTTACCACTGAGCCCCCAGGGAAGCCCTTATGAGAGGGTTACACAATTAAAAAAGAAAAAACAACATAGCTGTAGACAGACAGCTAAGATCTTTTTTAGATCAGCATATAGCAGAAGGTAAGGAGGAAAAAATGAACATTATAACCCTTGTCACTTTTATTTTTGAACTTTGTTCTCAAATAAGACTGTGTTTTGAATTAACTGGGACTTAACTTACATTCCAAATGTTAGGCCCATGTTTTACATTTTATTCTGCATTCACTGAATTGATAATTTACAAATTAAGCAAAAAACTCTAGTTGCTCCTTTGTTCTTGTGTACTCAATACACAAGAGCTTCTTTTGCAAACATAATCCTGATAGGCAGCACAACACTGCTTAGTATTGTCTTCAAATGTGACTTGACGTCACCAACATACTAACTAGTCACTCAGACTTGTACACAAATGTGAACAAGTCACTCTGAATCTATCTGACATGGCAGTTAAAAATGAAAGCAAATCACCCTATTGAAGACAGTCTTCAAACCAATTTATAGACTAAAATCATGCCTCTTGTTAATCACAATGGTAAAACTAAACTGAAAATAAATTTTAGATTACCCAGAATATTTTATATCTGGAAAAGTAATGTAATTAAGGATCTTAGGAGAGTTTTTCTGATAGAACCTTAGTTTTCACATTCTTGAGCTTTATAGATGAACAAATTTCCAGGGACATCAGTTTTCAAAAATCCAAAAAACAGTGTTTCATATTAAAGTGCTCCAAAAGTGTCCTACAGAAGGAAAAATGAAAACTTCTAATAAAAGTTTCAGTATAATTTTAAATGTGCACTTATATATTTACAGAGTGAAACAGAAGGCAAAACAAAATGCTATGTATCAATATTAGGTAAAAATTCAGTATTTCTCCTCTCTCCTCATTCTAGCTTAAAGGGAAATGGCATTATAACATCTCTAAGCAGATAACCAAACAATGTTACACTTATATAACAGTCACCTGAAAGCCTGTTCATTCTCTGACATTCACTGACTTATTCACAGTGGTAATTGTTTTCCCATGTTCCAAGCTAGAACTCTGTTAGAACTCTGCCTTTACCCTCATTTTTCTAACCCCTCACCTTGTACATCTAATCAACCACCAAATGCTGCTGATTCTTCTTCAGTCTGTTTCTTCCAGTTCTTCTGCCTGTGCTCTCCCTCCTCATCTTTGCCCAACACTTGTGGTTTCCCAACTAGAGCACTGGGAAACAATCTGCTGACATGCAGGAAGAAAGCTGGAGAACATTTATACGTATTTACTGTTTATCCCTACAACTAAGAAAACTTTACCAATACATATTTTGTATATGCATTGAACTATGTACTTAGATAACTCAAAAATATATAAAGTCACATTACAGATATAGATTAAAAACTGCTGAAAAAAGTGTGTAATAAGCCAAGTTTGGAGACTTAGGACTAGACTATTAAAACAGCATCTTATCTCCTCCTCTTATAGACTATTAAAACAGCATCTTATCTCCTCCTCTTAAAGTCTCTCTCCACTTCTGTAGCTTTATCCTTAGAGCTGGTCATGTCGTTTAGCTGACAAAAGTTTTTCACTTAGTTGTTTATTTCAGCAAGGCTACAAGGCCCTTATGAAATAGTGGCCTTCCTACCTACGTCTCCACTCTTAGTGCTTTCTCCTCCCTACCACTTATCCCTGTGCTCCAGCCATACGGTTCTGTACGATTCTCCACACACCAGGCTCTTCCACAGCTGAATGACTGTGAAATGGCCATTCCTCTTGCAAAGGCAGCAACAAGTAGTGTGGAGTTTTTGAAGTTACTGCAAAAGATGTCTGTTGGCCTCTGGACTGCATAGACTTTAGGAAAGTTAACTTCATTTTTCTATGCCTTAGGTTCCCCATTCTTAAAATAGTGACACTATGCCTACTCACAGGATTGTGGTAGTATTACAGGAGATAAAAAAGGTAAAGGTTCCTGAGCACGTTTAATCATCCTAACAATCCTATAAGGCAGTGCCATCATTTCCCTTAATTTACAGGTTTGAAAACCAAGATACAGAGAACCTGAGTAACTTGCCCAGAGATACACAACTAGTCGGTGGAAGAGTGGAGATTCAGTGGCTGCAGCAGAGGCAGAGTCCATGACCATCATGCTACCTGCGTCACTGTTTTGATCTATCTCAGCTGTAGTATCCTCATGAGACTAGATGACCAAGTTCCAGTCTAACATCCTAGGCTTCTACTGAAGAGTCTTAGAGCTTAGGCAACAGCTTCACTGGGTCTGCCTTCTATTACAAAGGCATAGTGCAAAGAACGGCGTCAATGCTTCCTATTTCTTCTTAGAGGAACATAACAGATAACAGAAAGAAAAAATTCAACAGATTGCCCTTTCCTCTAGTCTACTTGATACCCTATTTTTTCCCTAGTCATGATCAGAGTATAAGATGGGATAGATTTTAGCAAAGTTACTTTCTTTTCTGTAATTTCAGTAGGAAATCTGAACTTTATGGCTTCTTTCTCACCAAAAACCTGTCATCACTGATAGCATAACCTTAGAGTGGTTACTCTTTACTGTCTTTTTTTTGGGTAGCAGGGAGGATTATCCTACTCTTCCCAAACATTCAAAAACCTAACATATACAATTAACTTAAAGAAAAGGATTCTATTGTTTTTAACAATATATTCTGTAAAAAATGGACATACCATGAAGAAAGAATACTCAAAAAATCTCCACTAATCATTACTTTATACTGATGATCGGCAGCACTGTAGTTGTTGAGGATAAAGTAATGAGCAAATTAAAGTTACCTGCTCTTGATGAAGCTCATATCACAGTAAATAGATAACTGGAGATTAACTGAAATTATGTATGCATCCATGCTCACTAGCGTCTGAGTCTTTTGAACCCGATGGACTGTCGCCCGCCAGGCTCCTCTGTCCATGGGATTCTCCAGGCAAGAACACTGGGATGCATTGCCACTCCCTTCTCCAGGGGATCTTCCCAACCCAGGGATGGAAATTATATATATCAAAATTATATATGCAGGCATATAAATAAAGTTTGGTTTGCTTTTGTTTTAGACTCTAAGTTGTAAATGCTAGAAGTGAGTTGTATACTTAATAATAATTTTGAATTAAGAATAGTAACTCATCCACAGAAAGTTAGCCCAGCAATTGCCATTAGTACAATTGTAAACATTCCAGAAAGAGTGGGGAAAGGCATTTACTGGATGATTAAACACATCAGATAATGTGAATATATATAATTTCAGATGCAATCTTGAAAAAGCAAAACAGGGAAGATGAACTTAGGGATGTAATTCTCCAGAAGTTCAGTTTTTAACCTATGGAATAACTCCTTTGTGGGGCTAAGAGTTCTACACTCTTTGTAATTTTACCACAGAGAGGTTCTTCTAGGATAATAAGCACCTAGAATCATGTGGGGATAACCTTTTGATTGAGAAACAGATCAAGGCTCAAAGGAAGTGATTTTCAAGGTGTGGTGGCTAAAACAAGTATATCTAACAAATCTATTTTCACAATATAAACCGCAAAGAAAAGTGCCACAAAATCTTGGCTGATGAGGCTGTCTGGAAGATGGAGAGTTAAAGTATGTTAAGGGCAAACGTCAAAGAGTGTTAAGAAACAGAGCCCTAAAGATGACTGCAAATAGAGTTTGTTTTTTTATTTATTTATTTTTTATTTTATTTATTTATTTATTTTTATTTTTTTCAATTTATTTTTTACTTTACAATTCTGTATTGGTTTTGCCATACATTGACATGAATCCACCACGGGTGTACATGCGTTCCCAAACTCCCACCCCCCTCCCCACAACATCTCAGAAACTCTTCAGGCCAGGAGGGAATAGCAAGACATACTTAAAGTGATGAAAGAAAATAACCTACAGCCCAGATTACTATACCCAGCAAGGATCTCATTCAAATACGAAGGAGAAATCAAAAGCTTTACAGACAAACAAAAGCTGAGAGAATTCAGCACCACCAAACCAGCTCTCCAACAAATTCTAAAGGATATTCTCTAGACAGGAAACACAAAAAGGGAGTATAAACCCGAACCCAAAATAATAAAGTAAATGGCAACAGTATCATACTTATCAATAATTACCTTAAACGTAAATGGATTGAATGCCCCAACCAAAAGGCAAAGATTGGCCGAATGGATACAAAAACAAGAACCCTCTATATGCTGCTTACAAGAGACCCACCTCAAAACAAGGGACACATACAGACTGAAAGTGAAGGGTTGGAAAAAGATATTCCATGCAAATAGAGACCAAAAGAAAGCAGGAGTGGCAATACTCATATCCGATAAAATAGACTTTAAAACAAAGGCTGTGAAAAGAGACGAAGGCCACTACATAATGATCAAAGGATCAATCCAAGAAGAAGATATAACAATTATAAATATATATGCACCCAATATAGGAGCACTGCAATATGTACAACAAATGCTAACAAGTATGAAAAGGGAAATTAACAATAACACAATAATAGTGGGAGACTTTAATACCCCACTCACACCTATGGACAGATCAACTAAACAGAAAATTAACAAAGAAACGCAAACTTTAAATGATACATTAGACCAGTTAGACCTAATTGATATCTATAGGACATTTCACCCCAAAACAATGAATTTCACCTTTTTCTCAAGTGCTCATGGAACCTTCTCCAGGATAGATCACATCCTGGGCCATAAATATAACCTTGATAAATTCAAAAAAATTGAAATCATTCCAAGCATCTTTTCTGACCATAATGCACTAAGATTAGATCAATTACAGGAGGAAAACTATTAAAAATTCCAACATATGGAGGCTGAACAAAACACTTCTGAATAACCAACAAATCACAGAAGAAATCGAAAAAGAAATCAAAATATGCATAGAAACTAATGAAAATGAAAATACTACAACCCAAAACCTGTGGGACACTATAAAATCAGTGCTAAGAGGAAAGTTCATTGCAAATAGAGTTTAAAATGTATATAGAAAGGAATAAGACATCAAAGAGAGTCTTTTTCAAAAGTATGGCTAGGGTCAGCCCTAGACCCTGAAAAGATAAAACTGTTTCTTTCTTTCCTGCAACTATGGACTTCTCAGTCCTAATACTTACTGTTCAGAAATATTAATGAGTTAAATCATGGTATGAGTTAAACAGACTGATGTGCACTGGCCTTGGAAACTCCATCCACATGATATACACTGTTCCTGTGGGGAGACCCAGTTTAAGTTCCAAGTAGCCAATTTATGGAATCTTGGAATATAGCTCCTGGTGGTTGGCCTGAGTAAAATGGTTCAGTTGACTTCATGATTAGAATAATCAATGTTTCCACAATATCTTGCAAAACTGCAGAATTTTATAACAACTGCCTAAGTGAACTGTGCCAAAGATCAACGGTAAGCGGCAGACTGAAGTCTAGACTTTGTGACTTGGTACCAATAAGGGAAGCCGGCAGAGCTGCTGAAAGAACTAATATTTGACACTGCCATTTACATTATATAAATGACTGTTTTTCTCCCTTGCATTTTGGGCGTGATAAGGCAGAATTTAGGCTAACTAATCATAGGGTATATTCTGCAGATGTGAAGATGAGAGCTTATACTGGATCCCTGAATTCTCCACAGAAATCATTATGTAGAACTGTGGCTGTTACTTGGTTAGTTAGCCAAGCAACATTACACATGATAGCTGGCTGCCTTCAGCCTTTAAGTCACTGGAAAAATCTGCCCAAAACCACCCAACTCAAAAAACTAAAACATGAAAATAGTCTCTTAAAAGCTAGACATTTTTTAATAGAGTGTTTTTGTCCTGGCACTGCAATTGAAAGAACCAAAGAAAAACCAACATGCTAATCAACTAAAATTATTTTATAGATCTCAAAGTATACATGTGTCATGGAGAAAAACGTATGTTAGGGATAAGCAGAAATAACAAAGTCAGGGAAAGGATAAGTATATAGCACATGAACACTAGAAAAGTAATCACACCAGCCCATCTCTCATTAGAGCAATATACTCACATGCCTATCCCTCTCCCGTGTGCATACCAATTCTGGATGTCTAACCTAGCTATTCCACAACAGCAACTACAGAAGAGGTAGGTACTCCAAATCACTCCAAACCTCTTAGAAATCTACAGCTTCCCTTTTTTCTTTAAGGAAATAAATATAAAACAAAAGATCAATTTAAGCTTTACTGTGGAAAAGTGAAAATTATAAGCTAGAATTAGTATTGTAAAAAATTGGGCTGTTCATAGGGAAGCAATGAGTTAGAGATTATTCTATACTTTGAATGACTTAAATATGTAAAAATTGCAAAACTGACAACTCCCTCTCCTTTGTACCTTTAGTATTCTGAACATACTTGTGTAATAGTGTATTATTTTTTAACACTACTATTAATCCTTATTAGAGTATAAAGCTCTTAAAAATAGGTATCACATCTTCCTCTTCTCTACTTTCCCACTGTCCAGTAGAGTGCCTGACATATAGCAGATGCCTAAGAAACATATCTTGAATAAACCAGAAGCATTAACTCAGCTGAAATACATAAACCTCCACTCGCAATCCTAAAATACATGTATATGTATGATACAGACACATATACAAACATATGTAAAAGAGATGCCTTTTAATTTTCCTTCACAAAGAAGGTAGTTGATTTGAGAACTAGAAACTGAACATTGTAATAGGTCACACAATTTCCAGGAAACAGTAATATAAACTTGATCTTAATTTCAAAGTAGTGCAGTTCCAGAAAAACATCTATTTCTGCTTTATTGACTATGCCCAAGCCTTTGACTGTGTGGATCACAATCAACTGTGGAAAATTCTGAAAGAGATGGGAATACCAGACCACCTGACCTGCCTCTTGAGAAACCTGTATGTAGGTCAGGAAGCAACAGTTAGAACTGGACATGGAACAACAGACTGGTTCAAAATAGGAAAAGGAGTACATCAAGGCTGAATATTGTCACCTTGATTATTTAACTTATATGCAGAGTACATCATGAGAAACGCTGGGCTGGAAGAAGCACAAGCTGGAATCAAGATTGCTGGGAGAAATATCAATAACCTCAGATATGCAGATGACACCACCCTTATGGCAGAAAGTGAAGAACTCAAAAGCCTCTTGATGAAAGTGAAAGTGAAAAGTGAAAAAGTTGGCTTAAAGCTCAACATTTAGAAAACAAAGATCATGGCATCTGGTCCCATCACTTCACGGCAAATAGATGGGGAAACAGTGGAAACAGTGTCAGACTTTATTTTGGGGGGCTCCAAAATCACTGCAGATGGTGATTGCAGCCATGAAATTAAAAGACGCTTACTCCTTGGAAGAAAAGTTATGACCAACCTAGATAGCATATTCAAAAGCAGAGACATGACTTTGCCAACTAAGGTCCGTCTAGTCAAGGCTATAGTTTTTCCAGTGGTCATGTATGGATGTGAGAGTTAGACTGTGAAGAAAGCTGAGTGCCGAAGAATTGATGCTTTTGAACTGTGGTGTTGGAGAAGACTCTTGAGGGTCCCTTGGACTGCAAGGAGATCCAACCAGTCCATTCTGAAGGAGATCAACCCTGGGATTTCTCTGGAAGGAATGATGCTAAAGCTGAAACTCTAGTACTCTGGCCACCTCATGCGAAGAGTTGACTCATTGGAAAAGACCCTGATGCTGGGAGGGATTGGGTGCAGGAGGAGAAGGGGACGACAGAGGATGAGATGGCTGGACAGCATCACCGACTCGATGGACGTGAGTTTGAGTGAACTCCAGGAGTTGGTGATGGACAGGGAGGCCTGGCGTGTTGCGATTCATGGGGTCGCAAAGAGTCGGACACGACTGAGCGACTGAACTGAACTGCCTCAAAGCTACATTGGTAAGTATATTAAGAAACTTATGTCATGAGGTCTTAAATTTCCAAACTGAGGCAGTTTTGTAGAAAATGGAAAAGTGTCTTAAATGATTCTGCAATCTCCTTAGTTTCTAAAGAAATTAAAAAAAAATGACTATTAGTCACACCCAACACTATTTATTCAGTGTTTACTACATACCAGGAGTTGTGCTAGGCACTTTGTTCCAATATCTCATTTAACCCCAACAGTGGTATGAAGTATGAAAACAAGTATTAGCACCCTGTTTTACTAAGAAAACAATTAAAAAAAAAAAAACTGTTGGCCTTAGAGATGATCTGGACCAATGTTCTCATTTTATATTAAAAAAAAAAACCACAAGAGGAACAGAACATTCACAGGCAGTTATCTGGTAAAAAGAATAAAAGCATATAGAAAAAATATATACAACCAAAGGCAAAGTCTTAGGAAAATGTCTAACTTCCCTAAAAAATTATCAGAATTCAGGTTATTATACTATCATCTCAAAGAGATACACGTGTTCCTATGCTAAATCATGGGGACAACCTAAGTGTTCATGAACAGATAAATAAAGAGAATTTGGTTCTAAGTGGCTGTGAGACTGCCTCATCAAATATAGGCCCATAGAGGCCGAGAAAGCAACCTCATAAACAGCTAACCAAAATGGAACTCATCTATCAATTTCCTAATATATCTCCCTTTTGGTTCAGCATCTCAATTATCCACAGGATTATACTTAGAAGAAAACAAAACTCCAGAATTTACTGCCTAGCCTTATATCACTGTTATTTATACTTTTCCTTTTAACCCAACTACAAGTGCTAATAAGTAGCAAAAGTGATTTTCACTTATCCTTTTTACTGGTATAACAAAAAATACAGGTTTTGGAATCAATCAGACAATATTTGCTTTACCATTTACCACCTGTGCATCCTAAAACAAGTTATGATTATTAACCTTCAAAACAAACCCTGCTACTAGAAGCAAGGAGTCTTCTTGTTTTATGAAACATCCATATTAAAAATGTGAGGAATTGATTGACATGTCTGCTGTGGTAGGACACCTTAGCCTATTGGAAGTTCCCTAGTCTGACTTTCCTTGAAACAGAGATTCCACTTGAAGCAGAGAGATGCCTAATTAATGTTGTGCTTTCAATACATTCTTAATGGAGGAAGAGAACTCCAAGGCTTCCAATAAGGAAAAGGCAAAATGAAAGGGGAGAAGCGTTGATATCCACCCACAGAAATGAAAGCAGACGACGAAGTCCAAGGTAGCTTCCCTCTAAAATCTCAGCAGAGAGTCAGGTATAATGATGACTGAAACAAGCCAGACCAAAAGAACACAGACTGCATCATTTCATTTCTGCGAAATCCAGTAATGGGGGAAAATTAGGCTACAGTGATGGAAGTGAGAACAGTGGTTACTTCCAGGCAGAGGGGAGAAGGATTCTGTCTGGAAAGGGAGCTAAGGAGCCTTCTGGGATGCAAAAAATGTTCTGTATCTTGATCCAAGAGGCGGTTGCATGAGTGCAAACATGTAAACCTTCAGGGGGCTTGCACTTAATATTTGGGCACTTTAAATGTATTAATACCTCAAAAAAAACTGATGGGACTAGGGGGTCAAGCCAGGACAAGGCTCATAAAATCCTGTAAGATTTTGTAAACTTTATTTTTTTCATCTTTTTAAACTTTCTGTTGCCTATGACCTGTTTCTCTGTGGTGAGAGGCAGTAAATGTGTTACAGAGGAAGCTCAGTATTCCTTCCTAAGTAGCTAGGAAGGTGGGAGCTGGACGGTCTTTGGGACCTTCTGTGCCTCAGGGGCCAGAAACTGAAAGAAGAGAGTGAACGCTGGTGGTCAAGTGCCTGACACGAGGACAGGAGGACACGGGCAGTGAGGGCCTGACACAAGGACACGGGCGGTGAGGGCCTGACATGAGGACATGGGTGGTGAGGGCCTGACAGGAGGACACGGGCGGTGAAGGCCTGACTGAGGACAGGAGGACACAGGTGGTGAGGGCCTGACAGGAGGACACAGGTGGTGAGGGCCTGACAGGAGGACACAGGTGGTGAGGGCCTGACTGAGGACAGGAGGACACAGGTGGTAAGGGCCTGACTGAGGACAGGAGAACACGGGCGATGAAGGCAAGACTGAGGACACGGGCAGTGAGGGTCTGACAGGAGGACACGGGCGGAGGGCCTGACTGAGGACACGGGCGGTGAGGGCCTGACTGAGGACACGGGCAGTGAGGGTCTGACAGGAGGACACGGGTGGTGAGGGTCTGACAGGCAATAAGCCCTGTGGGTTCTGCACTCTTATTGGTGTTAATAATTCATCTACATACCATAATATAATCCCTGATGTGCTGCAGGTACTTGTTAATCCTTATCCTTCTTGGTTAAGAATATCCTCATTCTTCCAACTGAATTTTTAGAAATTATTTCCTTCCAAATTAATCTGATTATGAAATCTAACCTCAGGCATGAGAAACCTAAAGTCTACCATAACCATCCTTTACAACAACCCCGAGGGAAAAACTGTGTGTTGTATTATGTGAAGCTGTCCACACTCATTTTATAGCTTTCATTAACTGTTAGAACCATGCGCTGTGCTCCTCTGACACATTTATGGAAGATGTTTGCGAAAGTCACAAAGAAGGGGGTACGTGAAACCAATGAACGAACAAACCTAGCCAACCAATCCTTTACAGTCCCACCATTCAACAAAAGAAAAAAGGTGATGTAATGGTCTAAGACAAAGGAAGTATAATGAGCAAGGCCCTGTAACACACCCGCTACCTAAGCGGATGATCCCATTCTCACCTTTATCACGATCATAGAGCAAATCCTCTGTTGAGCAAGGGCTGCCGTCCTGGGATTCCGGGGGACAGAAGGGAGAGACACAGGGTGAGTGGCTGCTGCAGCTACTGCTGCGCTCCTGCACAGAGGGGGTCTGTGTGTCAATGCTGCGAGTGCTGCTGCTCCGGCAGTGAGCAGGGAGGGGGGCTCGCCGACCATCAGGGATGTCCAAAGGCTGGAAGAGCAGCACCCATCACAGTCAGTGACGGTTCATACACTTCATCCATACAGAAAGCACATGCTGTTTCTTTTGATTTCACTTTTCACTATTATTGCCAGCATAGCTGATTCTTCAGAGAATAAAGATACCTATCTTAGGTCATCATCTCTGCCAGTTACCTTTAGGTCAGTACTCTCAGGAATACTCCTCTAGGACAGGGGTGTCTTTTAATACTGGATCCTAATGCCTAGCACTGTGCCTGGCGGACAGCAGACACTCAATAAACATTTGTCCAAAGAATTAGTCAAACTGCTCCAGAAATCACTTTGACTTGCTAGTAAGAAAAGAGAAATCTCATATTCAAAGGTATGGATTTCCATTTTTCATTCTTTCTTTTTTTCCTTTTACAAGCCAGCAGGTTTTGCAGGTTGCCCAAAGTATCTAATAAACAGACTTATTCTAGTAGAACTGAGTGGAAGATATTACTATAACTGAACAATTCTACTAATTTGGTATCCAACTGAGTAGCACTACTAATGAATTTTGCCTAGTTCTAATGCACTGTTCTGAGTGGCAGAAATAAACAGAAATGAAATTATAATGGTAGACTCATATATGAATCATATATTTTCAACCTAAAAAGACCCTAGACCTCATCAGTACAGTGTCTTCACCAATAAAGAACTTATAGAGCTCCTGCTGACATGATCATTTAAATGGCATCAGAGCTTCTGACCCTTTCTACTTTGCTTCTGCTGTAAAGATGTATCTTACTCACCAGCAAGCTAACAAAGTGAGGTCAACAAATACAATGTATATATTAACCATTTACAGTACTTTTGTTATTATACAGACAAGGATGAAACGCTGGGAAAAAAGAACCAGTATATGCTTAGTTTATTTACTACTTATTTTCACTATTTACAGGCCATCACTGCTGAGGTTTGTCATTTCAGAGATTTTAGAAACACTGTCAGATGGAAAATGAATTAAGGTAAAACATGAGACTCAAAGAGTATCAGTGTTTTCTGTAACAAGTAAAGGCCAAAACCTAAAATGAAAACTATGCCATCTTTACAATCTGACAATGACCAAGCTACTATAAAGAAAACAGCCACTTACGGAACATTAATTCATTTTGTAACAAATAACAAAAGTTCCAACTTAGGAAAGAAATATTCCCAAAGATATATGAATTTACTTGGTCAAATGTTATTACATTATTTTCTTTTACTTAACTAAATTTAGATTTTAATTACAACTCTGCACTAAATTCTAAGAAATCATTGGTGCAGGGTTTTTTTTCTTTTTTGACAAAATTATATGATAGATGTGGGATTTTTCAGAACAACCCATCAAGAAAGATCATTTTGGAAAATACATGAGGCCTTTATGACAGAGGTCTTTCTTAAAACATATATTTAAGTCGACGAAAATCTTACTTTAATAAAATGTCAATATTGGTAATCAGTAAAATAATGTTATCAATTTGTAATTAAAAAAATTTAAGAATCTGAGTTATGTTTTACTCATATCCTATTTGATAAACACAGTTTTTCTATAGTCCCACTTCTGAATCTATAACTGGATAATACATACCAATTTCCTTAACCAACTTCTATTTTGTTGGGGAGAGGGTTCAGAGAATTAGAATAACAAGACAGATTTTAGAGGTTTACATATTTACACAAAATAATGATGGAAATTATAAAGGCTTAGAACATTGATATACTTAGGAAGCTACTGGCAGGCTCACCTGCCAAGATGATAACATTTTGATTTATTAAAACTTTGAGGCACATTTAATCATAAATCTAAAATTTCTTAAAATTAATATTTTAGTTATTACTGGGTAGGTTACCCCAAAGTAATTCTGAAATGCCTACTGTGAAATTAGAATATGACTTATTTAAAACCAGAATTACATCAGTATATTTGATTTTCTAATATAGTTTTGCTTAGCAGTTCTTAAAGAATTAGCAGATGTGACTGATTATCTCATCCTGAAAAAATTAGACCAATTTTACTTCCTTACATTACTGTTCTTAAATGTCACATAATGTATAAAGGAAACATTTAAATGGTATGCACAGCTAAGCTAAGAGCACAATTTCTAAAGGGTTCCTTTCTGGCCTAATGAATAGAACATAAAAATTTAACTCTTAGGGAGAATAAAATGGCACAACCTTTTGGGATGGTAATTTTAGCAGTATTAATCAAAATTTAAAATGTGCAAATGCTCTGACCTAGCAATTTCACTGCCTGAAATTGTCTGCCAAGAGTACACCATGTTTTCTAAAGCACTGCTTATGATGACAAAAATTGACAACAGTCTAAATGTCCACCAGTAGGGGACTTTTAAAATTATGGTACATTCATACAATGATTCAACATATATTAGCATACAGGCACATATTTGGAAGAATAGACAGTAAATTATGATTAGTGCTCATATTTGCTAAGCAATATTGAAAGTTGGAAAAAGGATTTTTAAATCAATTTTATAAATATAAAATTATGTGAATTTTGAGATGAACTCTAAATCAGTGCTTAAAACCTACACATTATTTGAAGGAATCAGATACACATTTGACATAAATCATATTTTAGTTCTAAAAAACCATCAGAGAGATAATTAAGCCAAAAGCTACTTGATGTTTTCTTTTGTTGAATATACGTTTAAAATGTGGTCAAATATAGGTTGATGTACAGGAGTGTCCAGATTTCTATTCTGGGACAGAGATAGTTTATAAAGTATTTTTGATTAATTCAAATGGATGCAAGGCTTAAATATATGTGAAAACTAACACCATAAAACCCTAAGAGGAAAACACAAGACTAAATCATTGTGACCTTAGGTTAGGCAATATTTTCTTAGACATGCACAGTGAAAAAGACAACCCACAGAATGGGAGGTATTTTCAAATCATCTATCTAATAAGGACTTCTTATCTAGAAAGTAAGAACTTTAGACCTTTTACATTTCAATAGTAAAAAGACAACCTAATTTCGAAATGAGGCAAATAACCTAAATAGACAGTTTTCCAAAGAAGATGTATAGTAGTCAACACCATAATGAGGTACCACTTCACACCCATCAGAATGGCTATAATAAAAAAGGTAATTACAAGTGTTGCTGAAGATGGAGAAATCGAACTTACATACACTGCTGGTGGGTATGTAAAATGATACAGAGTGGCTACTTTGGAAAACAATCTGGCAGTTTCTCAAAAGGTTAATCAAAGAGTTACCATACTAGCAATTCCACTTCTAGGTATATACTCAAGAGAAATGAAAACGTCATGTTCACCCAAAAACTTGTATACGAAGTTTTTTTCACGGCAGCATTATTTTTAACAGACAAAAAGTAGAAATAATACAAATGTTCATCAATTAATGACTGGATAATAAAATCTGTATGAGTGAATACTATTTGGCAGTACAAAGGAATAAAGTACAGATACATGCCACACTATAAATGAACCTTACTTCAGCCTTAAAAACATTAATCTGAGTGAAAAAGGCCTGATACAAGGGCCCTGTATTGCATGACTACATTTACATGAAATATCTAGAACAGGCCAATTCATAGACCAAGTACATTAGTGGTTGTCTCATTGGGGGAAAAGGAAGAGATGACTGCTAAAAAGTAGAGTTTCTTTTGGGGGTGATGAAAAAGCTGTAAAGTTGATTGTGGTATTGACTGCATAACTGTGAACATGCAAAAACCACTGTACACTTTTAATGGGTAAATTGTATGGTATGTGAATTATATCTAATAAAGTGGTAACAAAAAAGACTGAGATACTTCACAGTGTTAAAGAAAAAAGGGATTCAAACATCCCATATACCCTTACCTTGGACACGTCCTCCTTCCCATTATTTTCTTTAATGAATACCTTTTCTAATTCAGGACTTATTCCTTCTACATTGCAGGGCACACGTGAAACAGATGATTTTGGCACAGATATATTTGACAGAGGCATAGGGACTGATCTTGATCCAGTAGCCTACAAAACACAAGGTACGGTGCTATCAAATTATTTGTGGACGAAGAAATTATGAACTAAAGAGCAAGGTAAATCTTAAAACAGAAACTCAGTGAGCAGTTATTTTGACATTTCAAATACAATATAAATTCAGGTACACAAACAGCAATTTAGGTTCCAAAGAAAGAAGTAAGGTAAAAATTACAGAGTCAAAATAATCTTTTATGGAAATGTAAAGCTAATAATTGTAAACTGTATAATTTTTTCAGCAGAATATCAGAACCCTCTGTACTGTTTTTTAATTCATTTTTCTGATTTTACTGAAAAAGCACAGTTGAAATCATGTAAACTGAATGTATCCTGTGACTCTTCAATTCTGCTCTATGCTTATGTGTGTGTGTCTAAACGATTTGTTCCCCACACTGTGACAATCCCCATCTGGTATTTTTCATTTCTACTTTATCCAGAATTTAAGAAAACCTTTTGGATTACTAAGTAGTATGGCAACAATATCATGATAAGTTCTATAACACTCACTTAACAGCTTTAAGGCCGTTTTCAAAAGTCCTTTGGAGGACTTGTCAAAAATTAATACCCCTCATAGCTGTCTTGTGGGAGGTACCATAAAGTGGAAGTCAAGCCTGTTGATTCTCAAGGAACTTAAAGAACACAAAGGAAATTAAAAACATAAAGATGAACAAGGAAAAAAGAAAAATATGATCTGTACCTTAATCTGAATGGTTAAAGTTGATACATATGATTCACAATGAAGTAGACAGCTAGGCACTGATTAAATGAATATTACCCACACACATGCTATGCTACTGCCATTTGTGAATTGCTGCCTGCGAATGTCCTTTGTCTCATATTAACGTATGAGCTTTTTTCATACTGAAGTTGTAACTCTTTGTCATCCATTTGCTGTTTACTTTAGTATGAAATATCTTTCTTCCAGTACCTTTATGGTTTTTTATATTTAAATATTTAACCTATCATGATTTATTTTTCTGTATGTTATGAAGTAGTAGTTTTTCCCACATGGTAATAAAACTGCCCCAACATTTCTCTTTGGATTCTATATTTGATTTCCTTTAAGTATTATCCAGCATTTCTCATGATGTACTCTGCATATAAGTTAAATAGGCAGGGTGACAATATATAGCCTTGACATACTCCTTTTCCTATTTGGAACCAGTCTGTTGTTCCATGTCCAGTTCTAACTGTTGCTTCCTAACCTGCATATAGGTTTCTCAAGAGGCAGGTCAGGTGCTCTGGTATTCCCATCTCTTTCAGAATTTTCCACAGTTGATTGTGATCCACACAGTCAAAGGCTTTGGCATAGTCAGTACAGCAGAAATAGTTGTTTTACTGGCACTCTCTTGCTTTTTCAATGATCCAGTGGATGTTGGCAATTTGATCTCTGGTTCCTCTGCCTTTTCTAAAACCAGCTTGGACATCTGGAAGTTCATGGTTCACGTATTGCTGAAGCCTGGCTTGGATAATTTTGAGCATTACTTTACTAGCGTGTGAGATGAGTGCAATTGTGCAGTAGTTTGAGCATTCTTTTGCATTGCCTTTCTTTGGGATTGGAATGAAAACTGACCTTTTCCAGTCCTGTGGCCACTGCTGACTTTTCCAAATTTGCTGGCATATTGAGTGTAGCACTTTCACAGCATCATCTTTCAGGATTTGAAACAGTTCCACTGGAATTCCATCACCTCCACTAGCTTTGTTTGTAGTGATGCTTTCTAAGGCCCACTTGACTTCACATTCCAGGATGTCTGGCTCTAGGTGAGTGATCACACCATTGTGATACAGGCTAAATCATGAGAAACGCTGGGCTGGAAGAAGCACAAGCTGGAATCAAGATTGCTGGGAGAAATAGCAATAACCTCAGATATGCAGATGATACCACCCTTATGGCAGAAAGTGAAGAGGAACTCAAAAGCCTCTTGAGGAAAGTGAAAGTGAAGAGTGAAAAGGTTGGCTTAAAGCTCAACATTCAGAAAACAAAGATCATGGCATCTGGTCCCATCACTTCATGACAAATAGATGGGGAAACAGTGGAAACAGTGTCAGACTTTATTTTTGGGGGCTCCAAAATCACTGCAGATGGTGACTGCAGCCATGAAATTAAAAGACGCTTACTCCTTGGAAGGAAAGTTACGACCAACCTAGATAGCATATTCAAAAGCAGAGACATGACTTTGCCAACAAAGGTCCGTCTAGTTAAAGCTATGGTTTTTCCTGTAGTCATGTATGGATGTGAGAGCTGGACTGTGAAGAAAGCTGAGCGCTGAAGAATTGATGCTTTTGAACTGTGGTGTTGGAGAAGACTCTTGAGAGTCCCTTGGACTGCAAGGAGATTCAACCAGTCCATTCTGAAGGAGATCAGCCCTGGGATTTCTTTGGAGGGAATGATGTTGAAGCTGAAACTCCAGTACTCTGGCCACCTCATGCGAAGAGTTGACTCATTGGAAAAGACTCTGATGCTGGGAGGGATTGGGGGCAGGAAGAGAAGGGGACGACAGAGGATGAGATGGCTGGATGGCATCATTGACTTGATGGATGTGAGTCTGGGTGAACTCTGGGAGTTGGTGATGAACAGGAAGGCCTGGCGTGCTGCGATTCATGGGGTCACAAACAGTCGGACATGATTGAGCGACTGACCTGAACTGAAAGTATTATCTGACAATCTCTGTTCAGAGGTCTACTTTAACTGCTATAATTGTACAACAATTACATTTTGCATTCTGGTATCCAGTAGGGAAAGCCTTTTCAAATTTTGTTTTTAAGTGACATTACTTTTCCACATTAACACTGAAAATAACTTTTAAAGTAATAAAACAATTCCTTTTGCATTTCCATTGGAACTCAATTCGTACATTAATTTTGGGCAAATGACTATTTGAAAAATACTGAGTCCTCCCATGTATGAATGACTTCCCATTTATCTCTATTGTATATTTCATATCCTCAATAAGATTTGCATATTTAAGTTTAATTCTAGGCATTTTATATTTTTCACCAGATTTACACTAACATGCTATTGCTAGTTGTAACATAATAAGAAATATGTACTTGGTTTCCACCCCGGTTCCTGACACAAAGTTCCTAAATTCTTGTAATTTCCTGAGGGATGGGGGCATTAGGAGCGTCTTTTGTTCAGATATTTGGTTTCTGACACTGATCCTGACAGCTCCTAAACCCCTTGGGATTTCCTAAGTGATAGGACCAAGAGTCTTTTGTTCTAATGAGGTGACTCTTAGTGGGTTCCTGAATAGGTTCAGAATAGGGTGCTGGTCTCTAAAAAGAACCCATGACTAGAAGTTTGGAACTTCCAGTCTCACCTCTGGTGAGAGGAGAGGGAGCACGCCTATGTGATATAGCCTCCATAAATCCCAGCACTGTGGGTCAGACAGTTTTCAGGTTGGTGAACATATATCCATGTATCACAAGGGCGGTGCACACCAAGTCCATGCCAGCAGAAATTCTTACATTTGAGCTACCGCCAGACTTTGCCCTGTGAACCTCCTCATCCTGCTGTTCATTTTGTTGTTCAGTCATTCAGTCATGTCCAACTGCAATGCCATGGACTGCAGCACGGCAGGCTCCCCTGTCCTTCACCATCTCCTGGAGCTTGCTCAAACTCATGTCCATTGAGTCGGTGATGTCATCCAACAGTCTTATCCTCTGTCCCCTTCTCCTCCTGCCTTCAATCTTTCCCAGCATCAGGGTCTTTTCTAATGAGCTGACTCTTCGGATCATGGGCCAAAGGACTGGAGCTTCAGCATCATTCCTTCCAATGAATATTGAGGACTGATTTCCTTTAGGATTGACTGGTTTGATCTTGCAGTCCAAGGGACTCTCAAGAGTCTTCTCCAAAACCACGGTTCAAAAGCATCAATTCTTTGGCGCTCAGCCTTCTTTATGGTCCAACTCTCACATCCATACATGACTAGTGGAAAAACCATAGCTTTTGCTAGATGGACCTTTGTTGGCAAACTAATACTTCTGCTCTTTAATACGCTGTCTAGGTATTTCATAGCTTTTCTTCCAAGGAGCAAGCATCTTTTAGCATCTTTTAATGTTATGGCTGCAGTCCCCATCTGCAGTGATTTTGAAACCCAAGAAAATAAACTTTTTCACTATTTCCACTTTTTCCCCTTCTATTTGCCATGAAGTGATGGGACCGGATGCCATGATTTTTGTTTTCTGAATGTTGAGCTTTAAGCCAACTTTTTCACTCTTCACTTTCACTGTCATCAATAGGCTTTTTAGTTCCTCTTCACTTTCTGCCATAAGGGTGGTGTCATCTGCATATCTGAGGTTATTGATATTTCCCCTTGCAATCTTGATTCCAGCTTGTGTTTCATCCAGCCTGGCATTTTGCATGATGTACTCTGCATATAAGTTAAATAAGCAGGTGACAATATACAGCCTTGTCGTTCTCCTTTCCCAATGTGGAACCAGTCCATTGTTCCATGTCCAGTTCTAACTGCTGCTTCTTGACATGCATACAGGTTCTGCAGGAGGCAGGTAAGGTGACGACAGGCAGGTATCAGACCAGGCTCCTAAGGTCTGATATTCCCTCTCTTGCAGAATTTTCCACAGTTTGTTGTGATCTACAAAGTCTTTAGCGTAGTCAGTGAAGCAGAAGTAGATGTTTTTTCTGGAATTCTCTTGCTTTTTCTGTGATCCAGTGCATGTTGGCAATTTGATCTCTGGTTCCTCTGCCTTTTCTAAATCCAGCTTGAACATGTGGGAATTCTCGGTTCACATACTGTTGGAGCCTAGCTTGGAGAATTTTGAGCATTACTTTGCTAGCATGTGAGATGAGTGCAAGTGTGTGGAAGTTTATTCTTCGGCATTGCCCTGTTCCAGTCCTGTGGCCACTGCTGAGTTTTCCAAATTTGTCCATCTGTATGGATCCGTTATATCCTTTGTAACAAACAAGTAAATGTATTTCTCTGAGTATTTTGAGCCCTTACAGCAAGTTACTGAACTTGAAGACAGGGTTGTCAGAATCCCTTCTTTATTACTGGTAGGTCAAAAGTACAGATGATGACCTGGAACTTTCAACTGGCATCTGACCAGGGGCAATTTCATGGGGTGGAGTTCTTAATCTGTGGGGTCGGTGCTAACTCCAGGTAGTCAGTGTTGTAACTGAATTGTAGGATGCCTGGTTGGTGTCTAAAGAGTCGGAGAATTCATTAGTTGGTGTGGAAAAAACCCCACGCCTTTGGTGTCAGGAATGTTATAAGTAGAAGGAACAGTATTTTACCTTTACTAGTACAGGAGAAAATAATAGATTTTTATGTGTTTATATTTTATCCATTTTTACGTTCTCAATCTTTTTATTGTGAGAAATTATAATCAAAATTAACAGAATACCTAACAGGTGTACATAATCCAGCTCCAAAACTTATTAACATTTTCTAATCTTATTTCATCTAAACATCCACTTGCTTTTGTTCCTGGAGTATTAACACACATTCTAGACTTCATATTTCATCTATAAGTATTTCAGTATGTATAGCAAGATAATTATTTTTAGTTAACCACAATGCCAAAAAAAATCAATGTAAATTGGGAACAAGTGTATAAATCTTTTCTTGTTAATCAGTAAGTCAATAGATATTCAGGAAAGGTGCTTGAAATAAACAAATAAGAATGAATGGTATATTAATTCTACCAGATTAAGAAGAAAAAAAGGAAGGCATATGTGAATTTTCTCTTGAAATGTCTGCAATGTTGGTTTTACAGCTCTGATGAGGTATAACTGGCATACAGTAAAATCCTCCCATTTTAAGTATGCAATTCTTTGAGCTTTGTAAATGTATACAGTCATCCAATTATCAGTATAATCACATTTTAGAAACTTCTATCATCCAAAAAAATGTCTCTAGGGCTTTTCTACAGTCAGCTTTTCTAATACTTTTCAAAAAGGCAACATTTTGCCTTTTTGAAGATGTACGGTAATGTAGCCTTTTGCTTCTGACTTCTTTAACTGGCATGTTTTGAGATTCAGCCAAACTGTCATAAAGACCATCAGTTCCTTCTTTTTACTGCTGAATAGTATTACAGTGTATGGATGTATGAAGTGTTGTTTATCTATTCACCAGTTTCTGGATATTTGCTGCTTTCCATGTTTTGAGTTTTATAAATGCTGCTGCCATGAACATTGATATAGATGTCTCTGTGAAGACATTATGTTTTATTTCTCATGAACAGATACCAAAGAGTAGAATTCCTGAGCTGTATGGTCAGCGTATGTTAACTTCTTCAGAAAATGCCAAACTTCTTACCAAAGTAGCTGTACCATTTTGTGTTCCCACCAGCAATGTGTAGCTGTTCTAATTGTTTCACATCCTCATCAATACTTGGTGTTGCCAGTATTTTCCATTTCATCCTATCGTTAGTTTTAATAGTTCAACAAATTCACTTTAATTTTCTAAATATACAATAATATCACAAATAGTGATAACATTCCTTTTTCTTACTGCTCTGTCTAGAACCTCTAAACTAATAGCAAATAACATCAATAATTACAGACATCTATGACTTAACTTTTATTTTTAACTGAAATACTTTCAGTATTTTACTGTTAGGATCTCACCACATTTGCAGGTAGTTACATTAGGAAGTATCCTATTTTAAAATAAGTTTTTATCACATATGGATACTGAGTTTTAATCAAGTGTTATTCAGCATCTGCTTTGACTTTCTAGTGCAATGAACTAACAATGCATTTCCTAATGTTGAATCATCCTTACATTTGTGAAAAACCCTAATTAAAATTTTTTTTGATATGCAACTTGGGCTGCTTCTGCTATATTACAATATTTGATTTACTAAAATTTACATTAATATTTGTAAGTAAATTTAGAATATCATTTCCTAAATTTTGCTCCATAGGATATATCAGTACAAGTTTGGTAGGGTGGGGGGACAAAAACACTAATTCTCAATTTCTTCATAAGTAAAGTGGAGTAAAATATACAAAGCAACCAGAGATAGATGGGTTAAGGTACTATTAGAAGATTAAATAAGAAAATGCCCAGAGTTGCTTAGTCAGTGAATGAGCTAGGATTTCTGTCCAGGACAGTATCAATCATCCTTGAGACCATTACACTCTGTCTGTTATTTAAAGATTATACATATGGCTAAAACAAAAACATTTTTTTTATAAAAAACACTCACTGTAATTTAATCAAGCTAGAGATATACATTATTTTTTTTTTATCCTAAAAGGATGGAGTCTTCCTTACAATGAACCCTTTGAAAGGAATTATTCCAATCTGGACAACGAGTTGTTAGCCTACCTGAGTGTGACTGATTGCTATATGGTTGCCATGGAGAGGTGACTGACGATCTTTCTCCTTACTGTGCCGACTACTCTGTTTACTACGCTGTAGTTGCTGCCTCAGTTTGGCAATCTGCTTTGGGGAGAGGGAAAGAGAAGGAAGAAGAGAACAAAAGTGAATACCAAGCTTTAAGCATTTATTTTTTTAAGTTTGGATATTAAAAAATAAAAATTTTATCAAAGATTTCAAGAAGAGATATTTCATTACAATGATTTATTCTCCAATTTTTAATAGTTGAAACCATTGAAAATAAGAAATATGTGCTACAAATGCTTCACTTATACAATTTAAACAGTGTTGTTGGTAAATACATAGACTAAATTTCCCCCAGATTATTTCATATTTTACCTTTGTAACACCAGAGGTATCTTCCCTTCTAAGCATTTTTTCTAAGGTGTGAAACTAGTAATTCATATGCCCACTGACTGAAGTCAAACCCAATCTCTTAATATACAGGGATCACATTACTTTCTAAGTTCCCATCTTATATAAACAAAATTGATCTGGTATACTAATTTCTGAACAACAACAACAAAAATCCCACGGTGTAAATCCTTATGGCATTTAGCATTAGTTACTTGTATTTAACATCTTACTATATATTACTTTTAGTCACAAAATTTTTATTTTCCAGCTTTATTGAGATATAAGTGACATATAACATTGTGTAAATTAAGGTGTACAACATGTTGATTTGATGCCATTGTATACTGCAGAATGCTACTATAGCATAATAGCTCTACTCCATTACATAATTTGAGATTTATTCTCTTAGCAGCTTTGAAGTAATAACACTATTACTACCTAGAATCAAAATCCTATACTTTAGATTCCCCAGAACTCATCCATCTTGTAACTGAAAGTGTGCACCCTGTGGCTACTCCCCGTTTCCTTTACCCTTCAGTCCCTAGCAACCACCACTCAACCCTCAGTTTCTTTGAGTTTGGCTTTTCTTCTCCGGTATCACAAAGCAGTGATAACATTCAATATTTGTCTTTCTCTAACAGATTTACTTCACTTAGCATAATGCCCTCAAGGTTCATCTATATTGTTTACAAAAGGCAGGATTTCCTTCTTCCTCATTGCTGAGTACTTATGCCACATCTTCTTTATCTACTTATTCACTGACAGACACTTGGCTATAGTGACATACATTTAAAAACAAATATAACTTAGGTATCTTCCTAAATGGAATAGTAATACTCTTAAGGCTTAAGAGAAAAGTCATTTCTATAATATGGCTTGGAATTCATCAAACTATTAATATATTTTAGGTGCTATACAATCATCTTAAACTGTGCCAGACCAGAAGGAAAATATACCTGAGCATTTTCAAAGGGAATCATTAGCAATTTGGGGCAAGTTACTTAATATTTTCTTTGTAGATGATGACATGAATCAATTAGTAGGTACTCCTTGAATGCCTACAATGAGCCCAATTTTATGTTACTTACAAGGCAAAGTGCCAATACAAAGTAAAGTATGTAAAATATATTGATTTTCTCAAAGAGATGTTAGCAAAATGCTTACCTTGAATAATCATGGCAATAAAAAGCAAAATAGACAGTCGCTATTAAAGCCTATAAATGTTCAAGGGGAAAAGCATATGGGTTGCTGGGAAAATTTATTTTTACCTGTGGCAAACAGAAGAGAAGCAGCATGGAAGAAAATAGAGAACCTAAAAGAAAATCTATATTTTTCCTTTTAAGTAAGATCCTTAGTCTCCTCTAGTGTTTTCAAACTCTTTGTAGCTTTAAGGACATCACATACAATTTCCTTACAAAGATATACAAATGAGATTATGTTAACATTTGTGTTCCTTGCTCTCTGTTGAAATGACATCATTTTCTTCTAGAGAATATTAATTTTCATGAGAAAAGGAATCAAAATTAGTTGGTAATCATTATAAATCAAGCCAGACTATGATAAAAGATAAATAGAATTTCAAATTGTACAAGTTATTTAATTAGGACAGAGGTATAAAATTGTTTTCTGAGTATTAATGATGTTTTAGTGGTGTTTCACGGAGAAGCCAACGGCACCCCACTCCAGTACTCTTGCCTGGAAAATCCCATGGATGCAGGAGCCTGGTGGGCTGCAGTCCATGGGGTTGTGAAGAGTTGGACGTGACTGAGGGACTTCACTTTCACTTTCCACTTTCATGCATTGGAGAAGGAAATGGCAATCCACTCCAGTGTTCTTGCCTGGAGAATCCCAGGGATGGGGGAGCCTGGTGGGCTGCCGTCTATGGGGTCCCACAGAGTCGGACACGACTGAAGTGACTTAGCAGCAGTGGTGTTTCAAAACTGGTGTTTTAAAGAGCTTGTAGAGAAGAGCCCATAATGCTTACAGACTAATCAAAGCAGTGTGTACTTTTTCATTTTTAAAATAATCTTAAAAAAAAAAAATCTGAAAACTGATCAATCCTAATCAGTCTCTTTTTAAAGGGCTTTGAGATATCATAATAAACCAGAAGTTTTCGTTCTTTAACATACCACTCTTTAACATAATGATACACACCCTTCTTTGCTTGGAATACCAACTTATACTATGCAACCTTATAGTTTCCACATAATACTGTTTATCTCTGGATTATAACATTGTTATGCTTTTGTTTACAAATTAGAGATTAGAATAAAAGGAAAGCCCATCTTACTAGATACATAATCAAAACATTACAACTTTTACTCAGGAACCATATAGAATGAAAGCAGGGTAGAATAAATCTTCCTTTGCTTCAGAATATAAGAGATTCCCATGTTTCCTTACATGACATTCAGAAGAGTGGCTTATGCATATAACAACTGCAAATATTCTTGCCTTCCATACTTTCACTTAGAATTCTTCTCTTCTCCCTTGGATGCTCAAGAGCCCATGGTTATCCAAAGCCATCTCTTCTCCCTAACCTCAGTACCAGTAGACACAAAGGTATCTCTGGGAGGAAGGCGCTGATGTGTGTGTTAGTTACTCAGTTGTGTCCGACTATTTGCGACCCCATAGACTGTAGCCTGCCAGGCTCTTCTGTCCATGGAATTCTCCAGGCACAAATACTGTAGTGGGCTGCCATTCCCTTCTCCAGGGGATCATCCCGACCCAGGGATTGAACCCAAGTCTCCTGCACTGCAGGCAGATTCTTTACCATCTGAGCTACCAGGGAAGCCCCAGGAAGGGGCTTAGGGAGTTGTAATGTCCGATCTAGTCATACACCCCCTCCTGCCTAAGGCACCCTCTCTAGTCAATCTCACATAAAGCTCTTGGTTCTCACTTCAGTGAGTCTACTCACCCTGGTTACTACAGTGAAACTCGCATACAACCTTCCTTTATAAAGGGAACCCTGAGTTATACTAACTGCATTTCTTAAACTATAGATGAATCTTACTTGTGTTTCTAAATATTCATTAGCAATACTTAAGAACAAAATTAAGAATGGACCTTGAGGGTATTCTAAGTGAAATAAGTCAGATAAAGTTAAATACTGTATGAGCTCACTCATATATGGAATCTGAAAATAAACAAACAAAAAACAACTCAGAGAACAGCTTGCTGGTTGCCAGGGGCAGAAAATGGGTGAGAATGGTCAAAGTGTACAAGCATCCAGTTATAAGATGAGTAAATTTTGGGGGTGTAATGGATAGCATAGTGACTGTAGTTAATAACACTCTATTGTATATTTGACAGTTGCTATGAGAATAGAGCTTAAAAGTTCCTATCTACACAAACAAAAATTATAAAATTATGATGTGATGGATATGTTTACTAAACTTCTTGTGGTATTCACTTTACAATATATACATGTATCAAATTATTATGCTGCATATACCGTAAGCTTGTATGATGTTATATGTCAATTATACCTCAATAAAACTTAAGAGGGAAGGAGAGAGGAGCATTCTCTAAACATGAAACGGATCTTAAGCACATGTACTCTGACATTTTAAAAAGATAGGGCATAAGTGCCCCAAGGTCACAAAGAAGAAATAATAACTGTAGGGAGAAGAATTATCATAAATATTCACTAAGAAATGACTAAAATATTTGTGGAATTAGATAAAGAAAAATCAGAGACTGGTCCCACTTAAAATCTAAGAACTAGGAACACATTTTACTGTACATTTTTGGAAACCTGGTCATATCACCCTTGTTTATTTGTAATTTTTGTCCTGATAGTTTCTCCCATATTGTTAACACTTAAAAAAAAAAAACAACCCTAAACTTTAAGCCTCAGAATACTAGTCGATTATTTTTGCCTCAGGTACTGAAAAGGAAGGGACAGAGGGTGATATTTCTCAAATGAATTCTGCTCTATAGTAGGCAGGGAACTGAGAAATCTTAACCAGACTAAGTAGATGCAATAGGAATGGAAGCAAGATCCAAAGGGAAAAATGAGACGAGAGCTAGATTAACACCAGGAAAACGGCACTTTGCCACTCATATTTATATTATTATAAAATGAAATATTTTCTATTTTGTTCTCATTCATTTCTCAATAGAAACATGAGATAAATGCTATTATTGTCCTCATTTTATAGGTGAGGAAACTGAGGGGCGGGAAGGTTAGTTTGTTGAAAGCCACACAGTTAAGTGGTGAAACAAGTACATGAACTTAAGGAAGTGGAATTCCAGAGTTTGCTCTCTTAATCACTATTCTATACTGCCTAAAGAATCAAATTAATAACTCACAAGGAGAGAAAGAATCTTACAAAAAGTAAGACAGACATATCAATAGGAAAACATACAAATGACAACAGCCGAGCTGTTAAAAGACCAAAAACAATTACTAAAGGTATTAATCCAACAAATTTTCCTGAAAATATAGTTTGAGAAGTTATAAATCTCAAGCTGTTATTCCCTTTTATGCGAAAAATGAGAATACATGACAAACTTGAGTGCTTACAAAGATCAATGTCTCAAAAGAAAGGTTCTGCAGTATGAAAACAGAGTTTACATACTATATCCTTTGACAATCTTCAAAGGAATTTAAAATGCAACGTACCTACTGTAACACTAAAATAAAATTTAAAACTTTTACTTAACATAAATATGAGCAAATCATGCTGTTTTCCTTTTTTCTTTCATTTTCCAAAAGACAAATGCTAATGAAATAACTGGGGCTTCCCTGGTAGCTCAGATGGTAAAGAATCTGCCTTCAATGCAGGAGACCCAGGTTGGATCCCTGGGTCAGGAAGATACTCTGGAAGGGAGAAGGGAATGACAACCCACTCCAGTATTGTTGCGCAGAGAATTCCATGGACAGAGGAGCCTGGTGGACTACAGTCGGACAGGACTATTCAGTCCTCTGACACCCAAATGCACACACATAGGCATATGTGTGTACAAACTGCATATATAAAGAACACACACATGTGTAAGCACACACATATGAATAGGGAGCTGTCACCTGCACAGGCATCACCGGTACACAGGCATGCCCACCTGCAGACTCCCAGAAACCCCCACCCCAGTCAAAGAAACAGATATTTCCATGTACAGATTTACCTCCACAGATATAGCTACCTTTGGGACACTTTGGTTTTTGATACAGAAATTTATTTACCAATAAGGTATAATTGTCAATAGAGGAATGCTGACAATAATATCAGACTAACATTGAGAAAAAAGTTCGTAAAACAACTAGATTGCACAGATATACTGTAACTGTTTTACAGATGAGGAAGCCCTTTAAAAAGTAAAGTATCTTTCCCAAGGTAACACAACTAATAAACAGCAGACCCAGTCCTTTAGCCTTTATTTCATAGCCTCTTTCTATTAGCTACCAGTGCTGCTGAAAGCAGCACTACATTAATGCTCACAAACAACCACTATATACCTCACTATGTATTGGCTCATAATCTCAACCACTTCGCAAAGTAACTTCCTTTCTTAATGTTGGAGATATTGCAAGATGTGAAACTGCAGTAAAGATGAACAAAAATTTGATGTGGCAATTAACTGACTACATACTAACTTACTGATATATTTCTTTTTCAGTAAGCAGTTTGATGACCCTAAATACCATTCTTACTGGTCCAATTTTAAATAATGAAAATATGACATCTTTACAATTCAACTTAATGTGAACTCAGAATTTACTGGATGAGTATTTGTACTTTTAAGGTTTTACCACATACGTAAATAAAAATTCTTCAGAATGTTGTCTTTTAGGTCCAGAGAAAATATTACTGCAATTATTTTCCTCCAGTATGGTATGATAAAACAATTCTTTTTAAATAGCAAGAGTTAACAGAACATTAGGGCAGTTATACTCTTAGTAATGATTATGAGGAAACTTTTATTTTTCTTACTGAAAAAAGAAAGATCCCAACAATATCTGTTAATCACTATTTGATCAGAAACAAGAAATGTCCCTAATCATTTCACTTAAGAGAAAAACTATCCCAAGTAATAAGAGAGCTTATTGATGAGATAAAGAAGCAAACTATGATTTTTTTCTTATATCCACTGAAGAACTTAAAAATACTCACTTTTTAAACTTATCTTTATCAAAATCAGAAACAATGTAAAAGAGCCAAAACAGCAATATAGTAATATTACTTATATTCTGTCTGGGAACATCACCCTCTGGCATAAAGAGTAGGTTTACTTACTCCTTACTATTAATGTAAAAACAGTGGATTCTCCAAGTTCTGTTTCTGTCCTGTAATGTGATCTATTATTTGTGCAGGCATCCACTTAGACCCTCTCCATCACCCCCACTGGGGTTTACAGGAACTAATGCCAACTCAATAGTCTTGTTACTTGTGATGCTGTGAATAATAAAGTCCATTGTCTCTAAACCATAAGCCTCATGGCTTCTGCTAGCGTCCGTGAACTAGTAAAAGGCTAACATATTAGACTATCAGTAGAAAAAATAAAATCCAAGATGTGAACCAGTGTATTTCCTCTTCTGCCTCAAACGAAGAGAAAGGAGTTTTAATGGAACATCTTGGAAAGACTGATTGTTCCTCACAGATAAAAGGACGTGACAGACTGGAATCTGACTCCCACTCCTGATACCGATAACGCTGAGCTAGGATGATGGAGATTTACTGTTGCATCAGAGTCAGCCTCAACTCCCAGACAGTAACCAGATTTTTCAAATGTGCGAGTTTCTCAGTAACCATCTGGGAAATTTGAAAGTGAGAGTCCCAGTGGAGGGCTGGCTTAGGTTCTACCTAGGAGGGCTACCCCAAAGGGTAAACAGAGCTCAACACTGGAGAAACTGAACATTATTTCTAGAATTCTACAGTCTTTGGAGAAAGTAAGATAGAACCGTAGGAAAGAGATGCAGCAACAAGGGATGTCCAAAGAACCCAAGAAATTTCAAAAGAAAGTCAGTTTCAAAAATCTGTCAAGACCAGGCAATAGAAAGGTACCTTATAACAGTACCAGCAAGCAGGAACATTTCTGTTCCCTTTATCTCCCCATTGGAGAAGGCAGATTCTTACCATCTGAACCACCAGGGAAGCTCTATGGGCTCTATGGGCTTCCCTGGTGGTTCAGTTGCTAAGAATCTGCCTGCAGTGCAGGAGACATAGGTTTGATCCCTGGGTCAGGAAGATCCCCTGGAGGAGGGCATGGCTACCCACTCCAATATTCTTGCCTGGAGAATTCATGGATAGAGGAGGCTGGAGACCTACAGTTCATGGTGTCTCAGAGTCAGACACGACTGAGCAACTAACACAACTCGACCACTACCACCCCACCTCTCCCGTAAGCTCCAACTCCAGAGGCTGAGATACAGCAGCTACGGAGTCAGGACAGAGGTGAGCAAAAAAGACAACGGAGCTCAGGTTCCCTTCCCCCAGGAAGCCCCTCAGTGGTAGTATGCGCTAGCTAGAAGAGGAGCGACTACAACCATGAAATAAGGAGGAGGCTTTATGAGAGACTGGAATGCATGCTCACTTACAGGAATCACAGGAGTGTAAGAGCTTCTAGTTTTGCACTGAACTTCTCTCACCAAATAAAGGACAGTGAGAGTTAATATAAAGTCCTTTTATTACCCCTTAAAGCCTTAGTTGCCTTTCCTAATATGTAATTAAGCTCTTTAAAAAGCAGATTTTACCTACTGTTTCTTTTAAAATTCTACATGCTTTTACACAATTTTGAGCATACAGTCTTATTCATTTGATGCTAATCCATGATCAAATACAGTGTCACTACAGGCTGATAATGTATGCTAAAAAACATCTTTAAAATTTACCTTTTTTCTCTTTTACCTCTATTAAATGTATACATATCAAGTACCATAAAAACAGAAATAGAGTCACAGATGTAGAAAACAAACACGGTTACCAGGGGAGAAAGTGGGGTAAGGGGGATAAATTGGAAGACTGGGATTGACATATACACATTACTATATAAAACAGATAACTAATAAGGATGTACTCAATGGCACAGGGAACTCTTCTCAATATTCTGTAAAGAACGATATGGGAAACGAATCTGGAAATGAGTAGATATATGTATAACATTCACTTTGCTGTATGGCAGAAACTAACACAACATTGTAAATCGACTATACAGGTTATGTGACACAACCCATCACTACTCTGTACACGGCTATCAATTACAGGTTCTGATAAATGAGTTGATAATCTGATTCCCAGTTTTTTTCATAGGTAATCTGCTTATTTCTAATTGCAAGAATGAGTATGTGTGTGTGTGCTTGATCTACAACTCACCAGACCTAGAAATGGAAATTTTTGTTTTGTTTGGCCTCCAAGGAATTGGTGGGCTTTTTCAATCTAAAGACCCATGTCACTCTCCAAATCCAGCATATTGTCAAACTTTAAGAAATATCTCTTCCCTGATACCTACTATTCTTTCCTTTGGAGACTCCTTACTCAGTCTGTTTTCCATGTTTCTTAACTTCTCTTTCATATTTTTAACCTCTATCTTTTTAAAAATTATTTTTTATTGAAGTATTGATTTACAATGTTGTATTAGTTTCTGGTATATAACAAAGTGTTAAGTTGTAGATCTATCTATTCTTTTTCATATGTTTTTCCATTATGGTCTACTACAGGATATTGAATATAGCTTCCTGTGCTATACAGTAAGTCCTTGTTGGTATCTGCTTCATATATAATCACTTGTACCCGCTAATCCCAAACTCCTAATTTATCTTCCCCACCTAGTCTCTTTCTCCTTTGGTAACCATAAGTTTGTTTTCCATGTCTGTGAGTTTGCTTCCGTTTTGTAAATAAGTTCATTTGTATCTTATTTTAGATTCCACATACGAGTGACATCATATGGTATCTCTTTCTGACTCACTTCATTTAGTAGGATAATCTTTAGGTCCGTCCATGTTGCTGTAAATGGCATGAATTCATTCTTTTTTATGGCTGAGTAAATCTTTATCTAGTGCTGCTATGAATGTATGGGTTCATGTATCTTTTTGAATTAGAGTTTTTGTTTTTTCTGGATATATGCCCAGGGGTGGGGCTGTTGAGTCATATGGTAGCTCTACTTTTAGTTTTTTATGGAACCTCCATACTGTTTTCCATAGTGGCTGTACCAATTCACAGTCCCACCAATAGCACACACAGGAGCATTTCCTTTCCTCTATACCCTCTCCAGCATTTACTGTTCATAGATTTTTTAATGATAGACATTCAAACTGTCAATTTCTATCTTTTTATTTTATATTCTAGATGATTTGCTCATCCAGACTTTCTCATTTGAGACTTTTGATTCACTAATTCTCAATTCTGCTATGTCAACTTAATCCACTGAAGAGTTTACTTTCAGTTTCACCAACTTTTCAACTTCACCAATAAGCCTTGGAAAGGACCCTTTATCATTCTGCCTATTCTTACTTACTTCTCTTCTCATTGCGAGTTACTGTTTCATTTGAAATTCTTAAATATTCTAAGTTCTTTTTGGGGATTGTGTTATTTTCCCAGATATACTCTATTTAATGTATCCACTCTCTCTTATAGCAATATATTTCCTTACATACCCTAAAACACTTACTTGCAAGTTCTATGTGGGAGTTTTATCCTTTGTAAACTCTTTACTGTCTGTCTTGCTCATAGTTCAACTGATAAAGAATCTGCTTTATTGCCATATTATTTCATGGTTGCTCAAGACTATGGTGTTTCAAAGGTGCATGGCTTCAGAGAAAGACTTAAATCAGGAAGATTGGGGCTTTGCCCCTACATGAGTACAGCTCTATTCCAGACACCATAACCACACATAGCATATGGTTACTATTTCCATTTTTTTACAGATGTTCTTTTTACACAAGAACACCAATAGTGTCAGGAGAAATTATTTCAGATCAAGTTTTACTGTTTAGACATATGGTCCTAGTTCCCTGCTTTAAGCATATAGCCCAGTTCCAATCCCCCATTTGCATGACACATTTTACCCTCTTAAAAGGTGGTGGTGGTGTTCAGTCGCCCAGTCGTGTCCGACTCTTTGTGACCCCGTGGACTGCAGCAGGCCAGGCCTCCCTGTCCCTTGTGATCTCCTGAACTTTGCCCAAATTCATGTTCATTGCATCGGTGGTGCCATCCAGCCATTTTATCCTCTGATGCCTACCCTAGTCTCCTTCTGCCCTCAATCTTTTCCACCATCAGGGACTTTTCCAATGAGTCAGCAGTCTGCAACCCATGACCAAAATACTAGAGTTTCAGTTTCAGCTTCAGTCCTTCCAACGAGTATTCGGGTTGATTTCCCTTAGGATTGACTGGTTTGATCTCCTCACTGTCCAATGCTCAGGAGTCTTCTCCAGCACCATTGTTTGAAGGCATCAGTTCTTCGGCGCTCCTCCTTCTTTACGGTCCAGCTGTCACAACCATATGTGACCACTGGGAAGACCAAAGACCTTTGTCGGCAGAGTAATGTCTCTGTTTTTAAACACACTATCTAGGTTTGTCATGCTTTCCTGCAAAGAAGCAAATGTCTCCTGATTTCATGGCTGCAGTCACGATCTGCAGTGATTTTTGAGCCCAAGAAGAGGAAGTCTGTCACTACTTCCACCTTTCCCCCCTCTATTTGCCATGAAGTAATAGGGCTGGAAGTCATGATATTAGTGTTTTTTAGTTTTAAGCCAGCTCTTTCACTCTCTTCCTTCACCCTCATCAAGAGGCTCTTTAGTTCTTCTTTGCTTTCTGCCATTAAGGTGGTGTCATCCATACGTCTGAGGTGGTTTATGTTTCTCCCACCTATCTTGATTGCAGCTTGTAACTCATCTAGGTTGGCATTTTGTTCATGACGTATTCAGCATACAGATTAAACAAACAGGGTGACGGCAGACAGCCCTGTCGTACTCCTTTCTCAATCTTGAACCGATCAGTTGTTCCATCCAGGGTTCTAACTGTTGCTTCTTGACCTGCATACAGGTTTCTCAGGAGACAGGTAAAATGGTCTGGTATTCCCATCTCCTTAAAATGTGTAGTAATCTACAGTTTCTTAAATTTGGCTCAACTCACAGAAACCTGGCCAACACGATTCAGATTTCTGTGAGTCAGATAACATCAGCATCTACTCATCATTAAAGATTTCCCTTCTATTCATGGTCTGCAGGGGGTTCTATTGTCTTAAATGTAGCCTAAATATAGTTAGGTATTTCTTTTAACATTTTCACATTGTAGTCTTATAAGCTTGGAGCAAAGCAGAAGTAGACTATACAGGTGCTTTCACTGACATTTACGTCAGAAATCCAGATGCAGATTATCTGAGGTGGGGAGCATATCTCTGACTCAGGAAGAATGGATGTGATATAGCTGAATTTGATACCATGACAAGGAAGCAGGTCAAAGTTATTTAAAAAACCACAATGAATTTTAGTAGCATATACTTTTTAAAATATTACTGTTTCAATTAACATTAATAGTTTTGGCTTTCATAGTTTCCTCAGATTCCAGTTTTGTCATCTTTATAACTATTCTTAATATTTTATTTAGTCTTTACCCTAAGTTTCCAGGCTCAGTTATATAAAATCTACCATGAATATACCATACAAAGCCTACTAGTCTTTTATGTCTATTCCTTTTTTTTTTTTCATCTTTACTGAAGTATAATTTACATTGCCTTAACTTCATCCATTGTAAGGGTAAAATTAAATAAGTTGTAATCACTTTGTAGAGCTGTACAAAATAATCACGAATCAATTTTTAGGACTTTTTCATCACCCCCCATATTTGCCTTGAGTCTATTTATAGCCAATCACCACCGCCTCCACCCTAGTCCCAGCCACATGCAACCACTAATGGGCTTTATTTCCTCTATAGATTTGCCCTTTCTGGCATTTCAATATAAATGAAACCATATAATATGTAATCTTATTCATCTGGCTTCTTTCACTTAGCAGGGAGTGGCAAGCTACAGTCTGCAGGCCAAATCTAGTATGCCACGTGTTTTTGTAAGTAAGATTTATTGGAACATAACCATGCTGAACATAACCATACTCCATACTGTCTACGGCTGCTTCCACACTACGGCAGTGGCGCTGAATAGCTGCAACAGAGGCTCTGTGACCCACACACCATAAAATATTTACTATCTGGCTTTCCATAGAAAAACAAAATGTGCTGACTCTTGACTCGGTAAAATGGTTTTGAAGTTCATTCCCACTGTAGCATGTATCAGGATTCATCACAGTGTTCCTTTATATTGCTGAACAGGCTGGTATTGCATACATATATAACATCTTCTGTATCCATTTACCAATCAATGGCTATTTTTGATTTTTTTTTTTTAGTTATAACAGTACAAGTAATTCTGCTATAATGTTTGTGTAAATGTTTCAATATAGGCAGGTATTTTCAGGACTCTATTTATAGAGTCCCAGAAATAGAGTTGCTAGGCTATATGCTAAACTTCTGATTAACTTTTTATTTATTCATTTTTGGCTGCACAGATTCTTTGTTGCTGGGCAGGCTTTTCTCCAGTTGCAGCGAGTGGTGGCTACTGTTTGTTGCAGTACACAAGCTTCTCGTTGCGGAGGCGTCTCTTGATGTGGAGCACAGGTTCTAGGCGCATGAGCTGCTTCAGTAGTTGTAGCACACAGGCTCAGTAATTGTGGCTCACGGGCTCTAGAGCACAGGCCCAACAGTGTGGCACATAGGCTTAGTTGCTGAACATGAGATCTCTTTGGATCAGGGATTGAACCTGTGTCCCCTACCCTGGCGGGCAGGTTCTTAACCACTGGACCACCAGGGAAGTCTCTCTGATTATCTTTTAAGGAAACTGTCAAACTGTTTTCCAAAGTTGGCTGTAACATTTTATTTTCCCAACAATGTTTAGGGTCCCGGATCCTCTTCATTCTTGCCAACACTTGGTGTTATCTGTCACTTAAATTACAGTCACTGTAGTAGTGTGTAGTTGTATCCTGAGGTTTAAATCTACGTTTGCCTAATGTCAAATGATGCTGAATACCTTTTCATGTGGTCATTTACCATCCATACATCTTTGATGAGAAATTTCTATCAAAGTATCTTACCCTTTTTTTAATGGGCTGTCTTCTTACTGATTTTTAAGAGTTCTTTATATATTCTGAATATAAGTCCTATATCAGATATTTCTGTCTGGTCTTGTCTTTTCATCCTTTTAGTCATGTAGTGTAAATGTTCACTTAAATGAAGTTCAATTTTTTTTCTTTTATGGCTTTACTACTGGTACTGTATCTAAGAATGTCTTGCCTAATCCAAGGTGTTCTAGAAGATCTAAAATTTTAGAGCTTATATTCAGGACTGTGATCCATTTTGAGTTCATTTTCCTCTATGGTGAGTGTCAAGGATCTAAGTTTCTTTTTTTTTTAACTTTTAATTTTGTATTGTTTGTATAACAAACAATTTTGTGATAGTTTCAAGTGAACAGCAAAGGGACTCAGCAAATGGACTCATGGATCCATTCTCCCCCAATCTCCCTTCCCATCCAGGCTGCCACATAACACTGAGCAGAGTTCCATGTGCTATACAGTAGGCCTGTGTTGGCTATCCATTTAAAATATAACAGTGTGTACATGTCATCCCTAACTATCCCTTCCTCTATCCTTCCCTCCTGCAATCATAAGCTCATTCTTTAAGTCTGTGAATCTTTTTCTACTTTGCAAATAAGTTCATCTGTATCATTTCTTTTTAGATTCCATATATGAGCCATATCATACAATATTTCTCTGAGTTTCTTCACTCTGTATGACAATCTCTGGGTCCATCCATGTTGCTGCAAGTGGCACTATTTCATTCTTGTAAATGGCTGAGTAATATTCCATTGTGTGTGTGTGCATGTGTGTGTGTGTACACACATATACCACATCTTTATCCATTCCTCTGTCAATGGACGTTTAGGTTGATTCCATGTGGCTATTATAAACAGTTCTGCAGTGAACATTAGGGTACATGTATCCTATCAGATCATGTTGTTCTCTGGATATATGCCCAGAAGTGGGACTGCTATGGATATGTAATTATTCTAGTACCAGTTGTTAGAAACACTGTCCTTTTCAACTGAGTTGTGTTGGCAGCTCTGCTAAAAACTGACCATAAAATATAAGGATTTATCCTTGAGTTCACCATTTTGAATCTTTATTTTTTCTTTATGCTAGTATTTTGCCAAATTCATTAATATAGATTTATAAGAAGTAGTGAAATTATATAAGAAGTAGTTCTCCAAAATTTTCCTTGTTTTCAAAATTACTTTTGCCATTCTATGTCCTTTTCATTTCCACATACATTTTAGGATCATCTTGTCAATTTTTACCAAAAATAAAAACCCTTTAGGAAAAAACAGGGATTGCACTGAATCAATTTGAGAATTACCATCTTAATGATAATATTGAGTTTTCCAATCCATGAACAGTCTTCCTAGTTATTTAAATTTTAAAAAACTTTGTCCAACAGTTTTGTTTTCAGTGTATAAATTTTGAACTGCTTCTATTATATTTCTTCCTAAATATTTTAATATTTTTGATTCAACTATAATAAATTATTTTCTGACTTGAAGATTGTTCATATCTGATACCTAGACAAACACTTGATTTCTGTATGTTGATTTTTTTTCCTGCTGAACTTGTATTAGTTCTAGTAATTTATATATTTGTATGCTCCCTAGGAATTTCTATATATAGGACACATATCCATGAATAAAGACTTTTGCCACTCCCAAAATGTCTTTTCTTCATCTTTTCTGCCTGACCAGAACTTCCTGTACCACACTAAGAGAAGTGGTGACGAGGTGGCTGGGGACATCACTGCCTTATTTCAGGAGGAGAGCATTCCAGCGTTCACCATTGGATACAACGCTGTCTGTAGGTTTGTCAGGAACGGTCTTCATCAGGCAGAGAAAATTCTCTTTATTCCTGGTTTATTTAGAGATTGTTTTTTTTAATCATGAATTGATACTGGAGCTTGGCAAATGCTTTCTCTGACTCTACTGAGATAATTATGTGGTCCTGTTCTTTATTAATATAGTGTATTTACATTAATTGAATTTTGGATCTTAAAATAACTTTGCATTTCTAGAACCAATCTCACTTGCTCTTTGTGTATAATCCTTTTTATAAGTTGCTAGATTTGGTTTGCTAATATTTTGTTAAGGATGTCTACATCTATGTTCAAGAGAAAAACTGATTTGAAATGTTCTTTTCTTGAGGTATCTTTGCCTGCCAACATCAGATAACTCTAGACTGATAAAATACATTGGGAAGTGCTCCCTTCTTTCTGAAAGAGATTTGAAGGATTGTTTCTTTGAATATTTGATAGAATTCACCATATCAAACCCTGGGATTTTCTTTGCAGAAGATTTTTAATTCCTTAATTTCTTTATTGCTACAATTTATACTCATATTTTTCTATTTGTTCTTAGATTAGTTTTGGTAATTTCTTTCTAGTAATTCTTGTCTTGCTAGAATTTTATCCATTTCATCTTATGTTCTATTAATAAATTGATGACATACATTTGATTATAATATTTCTTTATAAAACCTTTAAGTTCTAAAAGGCTGGTAGTAATGGCACCCCTTTCACTATTCATTTTGGTAATTTGTGTCTTTTCTTTCTTGGTCAGTCTAACTAATGGTTTGTCAACTTTGTTCATCTTTCCAAAAAAACAACTTTTAATTTCATTGACTTTTCTCTAGTATTTTTCTGTTTCATTAGTTTTTTGCCATATTCTTTATAATTTCCTTTGCTTGCTTTTGGTATGATTTTCTCTTCTTATCTAGTTTCTTAAGATGGAAGCTTAGGTACTGATTTGAGAATTTTCTTTTTCTTATATGTGCACTTACATATAACTTTTCCTTGAAGTACTGCTTTTTCTGTAAACATAAATTCTAAGCTGTCTTTTTTGCTTTCATTTATTCACATATTTAAAATTTCCTTTTTGGTATTAGGTAAATATTCTTTAAATGACAAATATTTAGGTTTGTTACAAGATTATTTTCTTATGTGATTTGAGTCTTTCACAACCTATTGAGTCTTGTTTTATGGCCCAGTTTATGGTCTAACCTGGAAAATGTTTCAATTTGAAAAAAATGTGTATTCTACAGTCACTGGGCAGTTTTCTATGAATGTTAGGGCAAGTTGACTGATTATACTGTTTAAACTTCTATCTCCTAGCTGGTTTTCTACCCAATTCTATCAAATACTGTTAAGCAAAACGATTTCTTCTTCCACAGTTGTGCTTCATGCATTTTGAGACTGTTGTTAGATATATAAACAATTATGAAATGTCTCTGCCTTCAGTAATATTTTTTGTCTAAAGTCTATTTCATCTGATAAGAAAGCATCATTACTCTTTTCAGTGTAGCTTTCCCCATCTTTTTATTTTCAACCTACTCATTCATATCTTTGAACATAAGGTGTGTTTCTTATAGACAAGATATAGGTGAGTGTTGCTTTTTTATCCAATTTGACAATCTGTGCCTTTTGAACAGAATGTTCACTCCATTCATTTAATGTAATTAAATAACTGGATTTATTCCTGTCATTTTGCTATTTTTCTACTTGTGTCACATCTTTTTTATTCCTCTCTTCCTCCTTTAGGTGCTTTCTTTTGTGATATTTTTTATTGTATCATTTTATTCTACTTTTGGGGAGAAGGCAATGGCAACCCACTCCAGTACTCTTGCCTGGAACATCCCACGGACGGAGGAGCCTGGTGGGCTGCTGTCCATGGGGTCGCGAAGAGTCGGACATGACTGAGCGACTTCACTTTCACTTTTCCTTTTCATGCATTGGAGAAGGCAGTGGCAACCCAGTCCAGTGTTCTTGCCTGGAGAATCCCAGGGACGGGGGAGCCTGGTGGGCTGCCGTCTATGGGGTCGCACAGAGTCAGACACGACTGAAGCAACTTAGCAGCAGCATCAGCATTCTACTTTTGATGTTTTCTATTCTTATATAGAGTTATTTTGTCAGGAACTGCTCTAGGGATTATAACAAGAATTTTAATTAATTATAGTCTACTTCAAAATAATATTTAATTCCAGTAAATGGGAAACTATATTCTAAAATATGTCTTTTCCCTTGTCCTCTTTTGTGTTATTACTGTTATATTTAATGTATATGTTATACATCCAGCATAACAGTATTATATTTATTGTTTCATATAATCTTGTGTTTTAAATAGGTAGAAAAATGAGAAAAATGTATCTACAGATTGCTTTATATTTACTCACATATTTGCCATACCCAACACTCTTCAATTTTTCCTATCGATTTGAATTAAACTGGAATCGGCACCTTCAGTATTTCTTGTAAGACAGCCTCAGTTCAGTTCAGTTGCTCAGCTGTGTCCAACTCTTTGCGAGCCCACCCGAGACGGGCGGGTCTTGGTGGAGAGGTCTGACAGAATGTGGTCCACTGGAGAAGGGAATGGCAAGGTACTTCAGTATCCTTGCCTTGAGAACCCCGTGAACAGTATGAACAGTAAGACAGCCTAGTGGCAGGAAACTCTGTCAACCTTTATCTCGGAACACTGTCTTTCACCTTTATGGGTTTTCTGAATATAGGGTACTTGGTTGCTATTGTTTCTTTTAGCACTTTGAATGTGTCCTGCCTTATGGTTTCTAGTGTTCTGATAAAAAAACCAGCCACTGTGGTATTATTGTTCCCCTACTGTAACGCGTCATTTTTTTCTTCCAGTTTCAAGATTTTCTCTTTTCCTTTGGCTTTCAGCAGTTTAACTGTGATGTGTCTATGTGTAGTTTTTTTTGTTTTTGTACTTGGGGTTTGTTGAGCTTCTTGAATTTATAGATTGTTTTTCATCAAATCTGGAAAGTTTTCTGCCATTATTTCTTCAAATTTATCTCCTCTCTCCTCTCCTCAGTCTCCATTTTGTGTATACATATGAACTTAATGTTTTCCCACAGGCCTTTGAGGCTCTTCTGACTTTTCTTCCATCTTTTTCTGTGCTCTCTGAGAGTATTCTATTGACCTGTACTGAAACTCACTGATTCTTCTGCCATCTCAAATTTTCTACCAAGTTCATCTAGTGCGTTTTTAATTTTAGTTACTATACATTTTAACTCTATAGAGTTTTATATATTTTTTCTAATAATTGCATCTTTGTGGATATTCTTTATTCATTGAGTCATAGATGTCCTACTTCCCTTTAATGCTTTAAACATGGTTTTCTTTAGTTCTTTGAACGTACTTATAATAGCTGCTTTGATGTTTTAGTCTGCTAAATCCAACATATGGAGACACTTAGATACAGTTTCTACTGACTGTTTTTTATCCCTCAAGTATCAGTTCAGTTCAGTCACTTAGTCCTGTCTGACTCTTTGCAACTCCATGGACTGCAGCATGCCAGGCTTCCCTGTCTATGACTAACTCCCAGAGCTTGTGCAAACTCATGTCCATTGAGTCAGTGATGCCCTTTGTCATCCCCTTTTCCTCCTGCCTTCAATCTTTCCCATCATCAGGGTCTTTTCCAGTGAGTCAGCTCTTCATATCAGGTGGTCAAAGTACTGGAGCTTCAGCTTCAGCATCAGTCTTTCCAATGAGTACTCACAATTGATTTCCTTTAGGATTGACTGGTTTGATCTCCTTGCAGTCCAAGGGACTCTCAAGAGTCTTCTCCAAAACCACAGTTCAAAGCATCAATTCTGTGGCGCTCAGCTTTTTCTCTATAGTCCAACTCTCACATCTATACACGACTCATGGAAAAACTATAGCTTTGACTATATGGACCTTTGACAGCAAAATAATGTCTCTGTTTTTTTAATATGATGTCTAGGTTTGTCAAAGCTTTTCTTCCAAGGAGCAAGCGTCTTTTAATTTCATTGCTTCAGTCACCATCTTCAGTGATTCTGGAACTCAAGAAAATAAAGTCTGTGACTGTTTCCACTGTTTTCCCATCTACTTGCCATGAAGTGATGGAACCAGATGCCATGATCGTTGTTGTTTTGAACATTAAGTTTTAAGCCAGCTTCTTCCACTCTCCTCTTTCACTTTCATCAAGAGGCTCTTTAGTTTCTTTTTGCTTTCTGCCGTAAGGGTGGTGTCATCTGCATATCTGGGGTTATTGATATTTCTCCCTGCAGTCTTGATTCCAGCTTGTGTTTCACCAAGTCCAGCATTTTGCATGATATACTCTGCATATAAGTTAAACAGCAAGGTGACAATATACAACCTTGATGTACTCCTTTCCCAATTTGGAACCAGTCCACTGTTCCATGTCAGGTTCTAACTGTTGCTTCTTGACCTGCATACAGATTTCTCAGGAGGCAGGTCAAGTGGTCTGGTATTCCCATCTCTTGAAGAATTTTCCACAGTTTGTTGTGATCCACACAGTCAAAGGCTTGAGCATAGTCAGTGAAGCAGAAGTAGATGTTTATCTGGAATTCTCTTGCTTTTCAATGATCCAACGGATGTTGGCAATTTGATCTCTGGTTTCTCTGCCTTCTCGGAATGCAGCATGAACATCTGGAAGTTCTTGCTTCATGTACTGTTGAAGCCTCGCATGGAGAATTTTGATCATTACCTTGCTAGCATGTGAATGAATGCAATTGTGCAGTAGTTTGAGCATTCTTTGGCATTGCTTCTCTCTGGAACTGGAATGAAAACTGATCTTTTCCAGTCCTGGGGCCACTGCTGACTTTTCCAAATTTGCTGGCATATCGAGTGCAGTACTTTCTCAGCATCATCTTTTAGGATTTGAAATAGCTCAGCTGGAATTCCAACATGTCCATTAGCTTTGTTCATAGTGATGCTTCCTAAGGCCCACTTGACTCACATTCCAGGATGTCTGGCTCTAGGTGAGTGATCACAACATCGTGGTTATCTGGGTTTAAGACCTTTTCTGTATAGTTCTTCTGCATATTCTTGACACCTCTTCTTAATATCTTCTGCTTCTGTTAGGTCCATACTATTTCTGTCCTTCACTGTGCCCATCTTTGCATGTAATGTTCCCTTGCTATCTCTAATTTTCTTGGAGAGATCTGTAGTCTTTCTCATTCTATTGTTTTCCTCTGTTGATCACTGAGGAAGGCTTTCTTATCTCTCCTTGCTGTTCTTTGGAACTCTGTATCCAGATAAGTATATCTTTCCTTTTCTCCTTTGCCTTTTGCTTCTCTTTTTTTCTGAGCTATCTTTAAGGCCTTCTGAGACAAAAATTTTGCCTTTTTGCATTTCTTCTTCTTAGGGATGGTTTTGATCACCACCTCCTGTATAATGTTACAAACCTCCGTCCATAGTTCTTCAAGCATAGTTCCTCAAGTATGGGTCATCCATTTTTGTTTCTTTGCATATCTTTAAATTTTTTGCTGAACTTTGGACATTTTAGATAATATATTGGAGCAACTAGATTCTGATTTTGTCTGAGAGCAGTTGATAGACTAAAAGTCTATTTTCCCCACAATATGTGGGCACTGACATCTCTTCCATTTCTCCTGCCCCTCATTTTTCTTTCGAAGACTGGCTTTTTCATACCTTTTTAATGTGGTCTCCAGTGTCACTTTACTGTTTAGCAAAACACTATTCAGATAGTTTACTCAAACATCTCAGTCCAGTAAAGCTTCCACTCTCAGGATGTGTGTATATTTGAATGAGGTTTATGTGTGGAATGAGGAGTGCATTCAAAACTTGGGCCTTTTACAAGCTGGCCTCAGATTTTATTACCACTGGGCCTGTTTGGTCTCATTTCCGCTTATTCTTAGGCTGCACTACCCAGTGAGAAGTGGGTGACTTGGGCCCATTGATATTCTGCTACACTATTCTACAGCCTCCAGTCAACCTGGGATATGGGGTGAACTTATCAAGCCTCCAAGACTGTCTGACTTCCTAGAACTCTCTATAAAATCCTACCACTCTGCTGAGTCTGGGCTTGCCACAAATCACCCCTAAATCTCAGACCAGCAGAACCATAGGTCCTTCCTACTTTGCAACTAGGAACGTTATTTTACTCTGTAACTCTCCTTTAGCAAGGTTCTCTCTCCAGCAGGGGCAGCAAAGCTTCTGCTTTTCAAGGCCTGCCCCGTCCTAGCTGAAACACCACACCTGCAAAGCTGGAGGTGAGGAACAGGGGAAGAAGCGCAGCACCAAGTAAGACCACCGCAAACTTGTGTCATTCTCACCCTGAGGAGTTCAATTCTTTCCATGAAGAAGGTTTCTCAATTTGATTGATTTCCAGAGTGCTAAATTTGTTTTAATTATTTTGTCCAGCTTTATTATTCTTTTGTGAGGAGAGTAATTAAATCTCTCACTCCATCATGTCAGCCATTCCTTTTTAATAGGGTATATCATGTACTGCTGTAGTCCAAAGTTCAACTATACCAATTCCTGGCTATAGCTTTAAGATTATATTTACCTGTGAGATAAAAGAGCAAATTTACTTTTTATTCAATATCACTCAATAGTCTATGCATATATACATGTATTCAATGCCTATCTTAAACTAGATATGGAGTCAGCTTCCTTTTTTGTTGCTGTTGGGAAAAATTGATTTTGTGCATATGTGTTTGTATGTGGCATGAATAGGAACTGAGGATTTCTCTACATCAATAATGTAATGAAGCAACTAAAAATGTAACACAGACTATGCGAATAGACTACTGTATCTATTCAGTCCAGATACCACAGTACATGAGAAATACTGATACCTAAAGTATATGAAAATGATACTAAGAGGTATGGAAACTATCATATGAATATACTTGAGAGAAATGTCAATGTTTATCCTGGAGGAAAATGACATACTGCAAGCCTTTCAAATATTTAAATTATACTTTTTCAATATTGATACAGAGGGCAGAGTCAAAACTTAGGGGTATAATTTTAAGTTCAATATACAGAATAAACTAGTTAACAACTTAAGCTGAAACAACTGAACTGGTCTGGTTCCCTTGCAAAGTGATGAGCTTTTTCACTGAGAATGACTATAATAGACTAGATGAACATTTTCTAAGGAGTGCCGTGTTCTTTTTTATTTTTGATTGGAGGATAATTGCTTTATAATGTTGTGTTGGTTTCTGGAGTACAACAATGTGAATCAACTATAAGTATACAAGGATTTATATAGGAGATGGACTAGATGATCTTTCAACTTTAAGTTTCTCTAACTTTATCATACCTTTGTAAAAACCTGTGATCTGTAGTTCTAATTGCTGTAATTCAAAAACAAGAAAGCTGAAACGGGGAAAAAAAAATAACTAAAATGAACAAGATAAAATTACATAAAATCAGACTTCATTCTGGAAAGGCAAAAAAAGCTCAGTGAGTACATAAGAAATATTCATAAAAATATGAAGGGCACACATCATGTAAACTCAGAATTATTCACCAAAAAGTGGAAAGCAACCCTTAAAACTCTGAAAGAGGTAAGTTTATCACAAATACAGGAAGTATCATTATATTCAGGAACTAGCTAAGATAATTTGCTAGGACCAGAGCATGTTACAGACTGGAAACAGAAGTAACTTACCTCTTTCAGTTGATCAGCGCTCCCCCACGATGCAGAACGCTGATGTGATCTCTTTTCTGCACCTTCTTCTGCCCAACAACTAGGTGTCTTTAAAAAAAGAAACCAATAAAAAATGAGGAATTTTGTCTCTACTCCTTAATCTCATAGCAACTCAAACATATTATATTAGCACATACCAATTACGGGGTTATACTAAACACTAAAAATCTTAAAAGCTAGGACTTTCATGACCCTGTGAAATGTTTATTATTCTAACTTAGATACAGTCAGTCAAAGATGTCTCTGAGTAATGTTACTCAAAACATTTGGTTTTTTACATCAACATTAATAACTTAAAGTTATCCAATTCAAAGAGAACTGTGAAATATACATATTGGTATTTTTTTTTAAAGAGAAAAGGCAAGCTAATTATGAAATGGTATTTTTATTACATACAATAGAAGTAAAATTAACAGAATGTGTTTAGAAGCAGTGGGCTTACAGATTACCTCTATGTCAAATACCTACTGATAGGTAGTACCGTTTGAAAAACATCAAGCATGTTTATATAAAAGTGTTATAAAAATAGGAAAAGATTAGGCTAAATTGACTATAATATTTGCTGTTGTTTTTGCTAAGAATAATTGCTTTACAGAATTTTGTTATTTTCTGCCACATATCAACATGAATCAGCCATAGGTATACATATGTCGCCCCCCTACCACCTCCCTCCCCACCCCACCCCTCTAGGTTGTTGTTACCACAGCCCCTGTTTGAGTTTCCTGAGTCATACAGCAAATTCCCATTGGCTATCTATTTTACATATGGAAATGTAAGTTTCCGTGTTACTCTCTCCATACATTTCGCCTTTTCCCTCCTCCCCAACCCCTGTGGCCATAAGTCTGTTCTCTATGTCTGCTTCTGCACTGCTGCCCTGTAAATAAATCCATTGGTACCATCTTTCTAGATTCCATATATATGCATTAGTATATGATATTTATCTTTCTCCTTCTGACTTACTATACTCTGTTATATAGGCTCTAGGTTCATCCACCTCATTAGAACTGACTCAGATGTGCTCCTTTTTATGGCTGAGTAATATTCCATGTGTATATGTACCACAGCTCTTTATCCATCATCTGCTGATGGACACCTAGGTTGCTTCCACGTTCCAGTTATTGTAAATAGTGCTGCAGTGAACACTGGGGTATATGTGTCTTTTTCAATTTTGGTTTCCTCAGGGTGTATGCCTAGGAGTGGGATTGCTGGGTCATATGGTGCTTTTATTCCTAGCTTTTTAAGCAATCTCCTAGTTTTTTAAGTCTTCCATAGTGGCTGTATTAATTTACATTGCCACAAACAGTGCAAGAGGGTTCCGTTTTCTCCACACCTTCTCCAACATTTATTGTTTGTAGACTTTTTGTTGATGGCCATCCTAACTGGTGTGAGGTGATATCTCACTGTGGTTTTGATTTGCATTTCTCTAATAATGAGCGATATTGAGCATCTTTTCATGTGTTTGTTAGCCACCTGTATGTCTTCTTTGGAAAAATGCCTGTTTAGGTCTTTTTCCCACTTCTTAATTGGGTTGTTTGTTTTTCTGGTATTGAGTTGTATTAGCTGCTTGTTTACTCTGGAAATTAATCCTTTGTAAACTGACTATAATTTAAAGCAGTGCATCTTAAAAAACAAAAAGAAACTGAGCTACATGTCAGCAAACAGAATTGCTTTTACCTAAAACCTCATTTTGAGTGATTTAATCCATAATACACACTTCATCCAAATATACCATAAAATATTAATTGCCACACAGTAAGGTCATTTACTGGTTGTCTTAAAAATGAAAAATAGTAAAACTATCATCTTTAATATATGAGAAGATTTTCGCAACTTAGGGAACATTAAAACCACTATTTTAAGACAGACAAAGGGCACTGATCGTCACACATAAATATAAGTATAGATGGCTTTTAAATGATTTTTTATTATTTACCTAAACTTCATCGTTTATATTGAGGCTCCCTCCGAGACTCTACATGATGCACGGCTTCTGATGAGGAAGCCATCAGCGCCACACACTTCAAAACGCTTGTGGGCAACTTTCTAAATAGTCACCAGCGCTTACAAGTAATGATGCTCCAAAATAACACCAGTAACCACTGAACGCTACTTGAATAAAAATACAGAAAAACTGCTTTAAGAGTTCAAACAGTAAAGTGAAACTATTTAGTCATATTATTGAGTAAAATATTTTATTCAGTTGGCATGTGCAAAGAGGTATTATTAATATATTAAATAAGCTGCTTGCAAATAACTGGTTATTAAAATTTCCTAATCTCAGTGTTAGATAAGAAAAACTACTCTGAAATTAATCCCTAAGTAGTTATATCTTTAACAATTTATTCTAAAATTATTCAATTATGATCGTTTTAGTCAAACTTTTATTTTGAGAATCTATATGCCTTAATACTTTTGCCTTTCTACCAAACAAAAGCATTACTCTAACCTAAAGTCAAATGATTAAGGATCATCTGATTTTGGATCAAATGACTAAGGATCAATGTTTAAAACTCAAAAGTATATTTGCAGAAAATGAGTCAAATTTCTGATATGTTCCATAATTATTTAACAATAACATTTATAACACTATTTCCATTTTGTAAACTCTAATTTTTTCAAAGGATATTTATATAAACTGTATTTCCAACTTAGAGATAAATCAATAACCAGGAAAATTCTGCAAATGCCTCAATTCTGGAAAGCACACCAATGGCAAATGAATTTAAATCTGAGGTCTCTCTTCTGAGGGTATTTTCTTTCTTCCTATTGTCATTCTTTTCTTAAAACTGAATGTGAAACCCTTTTGATCATTTGGAATGTAGTACTGGTTATACAAAAGAAAAACATAAAAACTAACTGTAAAAGAATATTTATGATCCTGAAATCTATCTAGCAAATTAGGTAGTTTTTTTTTTTTTTTAAGTACAAAACCACTGGGAGAATTCTTTCAATCATGTAGCTATAAAATGACATGAATATAAATTACTTAAGTATATTAATCAGTTTCAACTTTTCCAAAAAAGAATTATTTCATTTTAATTGCACATATATACAAATATATTCTAAAGACTGCACTGTCCAAAACAGAAGCTACTAGCCACATGTAGTAATTTAAATTAACAAAAATAAACAAAAAATTCAGTTCCTTGGCCTCACTAGCACATTTTACATGCTTAATAACTACATGTAGCTACTGAGTGCCATACAGAACAGCACAGATATTAGCACATTTCTACCACTGCAGAAAGTTCTGTCGAGAGCAGTGTTTTAAAAATCATTGATTTTTCACAAGTTATTCAAATCAAACCAATATCAAAGATGGCTACTTGGTCTTCAAATCTACTTATAATTATGTTTCTGAAGTCACAGAGGATGAGTTAATTTGTATCCAATTTGTTAAGTCTGAGTACATGAGAACTATTTTACCATTTGAATTAGGAAAACAACAACACAAAGTAGCAAAAGTTATTTGGTTTCATGTCAGCAAGAGATTCTTTTCCAACTGTCCTGTTATTCCGTCCATTAATCTAGAGTAGAATTTTATGAATAGTCCTACTTATGTCCTGGATTTCAGTAAAAAACTTATGACAGAAGAATCTCATGATCAAACAAATTTGGGAAATACTATATACTATATCTGTCTATTCAGTGTAACAATGCAATTAGCATTTCAAAACTCAAATATACAAACACACATACACAAATAACTTTTTTTTAAACCTACTTGACTCTCTCTTACGGGCTTCCCTTATAGCTCAGCTAGTGAAGAATCCTCCTGCGATGCAGGAGACCCCTGGGTTTGATTCGTGGGTCAGGAAGATCCACTGGAGAAGGGATAGGCTACCCACCCCAGTTGGGCTTCCCTGGTGGCTCAGCTGGTAAAGATTCCACCTGCAATGTGAGAGACCTGAGTTCAATCCCTAGGTTGGGAAGATCCCTTGGAGAAGGGAATGGCTACCCACTCCAGTATTCTGGTCTGGACAATTCCATGGACTGTATATCCATGGGGTCACAAAGAGTCAGACACAACTGAGTAACTTTCACTTTCACTTACTCTCTCTTACTTATATGATCCTAGAACACTTATTTTATACTTACTAACATTTCCAGGCAACCTGGAAAGAAAGAAAAGAAATATAATCCTCAATGAGTCGTATTATATATAACAGCTTGCTTTTCAGCCCACATACTTAAGAGGATTCTTCCTTTCTAGCTGCCTCTACTTAAACTACTAGGGAAGAGAAAATGAACCTTTCATACATTTGAGCAAGACTATTGACAAAAAGGTGGCTGGCCAAAAAAAAAAAAAAATCCCCTCTACATCAAAAAGGATACCTATAGGTGGAAGAGGCCATTTTAAAATTTTAACCTCTCAGAATCACACAAAGTCCAGCCCTTGAAGCTTTAAGGACCCCCTTAGCCGGCCTACTGTCTTCGTTTCCTGTGTGATGAATGCTGCTTCTCCGAGTGAAATAAAAAATAATCCTACTGCACAGGACTACACATTTGTATTTAAGACTATTTTTAAAGACCAGTTTTAGGCTAATAGACAGACTGAGAGACATTACAGAGATTTTCTATATACCCTTCACCTCCACAAATGCACAGTCATCCCTACAGAGTGGGACATTTGTTACAACTGATGAACCCACACTGACACATCATTATTACCCAGAGTCCATAGTTTACATTTAGAGTTCACTCTTGGTGATGTGCATTCTATGGGTTTGGAAAAATGTATAGTGACACATATCCATCATTATATTACCATGCTGCTGCTGCTAAGTCGAGTCAGTCATGTCCGACTCTGTGCGACCCCATAGACGGCAGCCCGCCAGGCTCCCCTGTCCCTGGGATTCTCCAGGCAAGAAACTGGAGTGAGCTGCCATTTCCTTCTCCAGTGCATGAAAGTGAAAAGTGAAAGAAGTCACTCAGTAGTGTCCTACTCTTTGCGACCCCAGGGACTGTAGCCTACCAGGCTCTTCCATCCATGGGATTTTCCAGGCAAGAGTACTGGAGTGGGTTGCCATTCCCTTCTCCATACATACAGAGTTATTTTCACTGCCCTAAAAATCCTCTGTGCTCTATTAATCCCTCCCCATCTCCAAACCCCGATAACCATTGATCTTTTTACTCTTTCCACTGTTTTGCCTTTTCCAGAATGTCAGGTAGTTAGAATCATATAGTAGGTTGCCTTTTCAGAGTTGCTTCTTTCACTTAATAATATACATTAAAGGTTCCTCCATGCTTTTTCTTTTTTAAAAAAAATATTTATTTGGCTGCATCAGGTCTTAGTTACAACACACAGGATCTTCGATCTTTGTTGCAGCATGTGGGATATTTAATTGCGGTGTGCGAACTCTTAGTTGTGGCATGTGGGATCTAGCTCATTCACTCATTCACCTCCTGAAGGATATTTTGGTTGCTTCCTAGTTTGGCAATTATGAATAAAGCTGCTGTAAATACCTGTATGCAGGTTTTTGTAAGTTTTCAACTTCTTTGGGTAAATACCAAGGAACATGAATGCTGGTCTGTAAGCTAAGAGTATACTTAAGTTTTGTAAGATACTGCCAAACCGTCTTCCAAAGTGGATGTACCACTTCCTATTTCCACCAGCAACATATGACAGTTCCTGTTGCTCTGCATTCTGCTCAGCATCTGATGGTGTCAGCGTACTGGATTTTGACCATTCTAATAGATGTGTGGAGTACCTCATTTTAACTGGCATTTCCCTAATAACCTATAATGTGGAACACCTTTTCATATGCTTGTTTACAGTGTGTACATCTTCCTTAGTGACCTGTCTGTTAAGGTCTTTGGCCTATTTTTTAATCAGCTCGTTTGTTTTCTTCTTGTTGAGTTTTAAAAGATGTTTGCATATTTTGGATAAGGGTCTTTCATGAGATATGAACAATGGGTGCTTGTGCGATTCATATCTGTATTCACAGACATCAAGGGTGAATATGCTTTCCTGCTTTATCAACTTCAAAATGGATCAAACTAACTCCTAGCAAAATATTCTTTTCCAATATGCAAGAGCCTAGAGTCAGTTCCAAAAATCTCACCAAAAAAAAAAGAAAAAGTGAATCACTTCAGAAAATTCTCTTAATCTTACTTAAAACTTACTTTAAGTCCTATGTAAAACTTTAAAATCTGTATTTTTTGTGTGGTTTAAATTTAGTCTTAAAAATTTACTATAGTTTATAGTGTATTACAGAAATATGATTACTGACTGCTAATTACTTTTACTTTACTTAAATAGATGATACTTAACATTATGGTACTAATAAACTTGACAAGAAAAGAAATGGAATTACTTGAAAAATCAATGATAATTTAATAATTAAGATTATAATCTGATTTTAAGGTACAGAAAAGTTTTTAAAATAGAAAACGACAAACCCCTCATTATTCATGTCTTTGACAGATTTGGTTTTCTTTTGACTAATAAATTTTTTTAACTTTTTAAAAACTTTGAAAAGATCATTTTGAAAAGACTATCCTGATGAAGCATTAAAAAATAGAGCACAAAAAGACTGTGATGATAATATTATGCTTTGCTTTCCCAGTAACTGTATATAAGTTTATATAGTTTTATAACCAAATATAAACATGAATAGTCTCTTCACTAGTTAAGAAGTGTACAAAAGGAAGAGTCTGGCTAAAAATAAGAGCTTTAGGAATTCAGTGAGAGCAGTTACACACTCAAATTTTTTCATCATGCTCCAGCTACATACTAAGTTACCTGCTCATTCTGTTAGATTACAAAAATGTATAAAATCCATGTCTATTTAGGCTTAAAAGTGTTCCACACACAACTGAATAAAAGCCTGTATAGTAATGGTTTGTGATTTTCTAGATTATTAGCCAGGGAACTTATTCAGAAGAGTTAAGAAGTTATATTTCTGTTTCCAGATCTTAAGGTGATGGAGGTGTTGGTGGTACATCTCTGGATAGCAATTTTTAAAAACAGGAAATACCACAGAAATCAACTATCACATCTATGTTCAGTTCAGTTCAGTTGCTATGTTACACATGATAAAAGTATTTGCTTGATCTGTAAGAAATGTTAATTTGAATAAAAGCAATCATAAATGTGCCCCAAATCTTAAGAATATTCATAGTAAATGTGCTTCTAAAAACTAATCTGAAATGCACACCAAGAGAAGCAGTAGAAATAAATGTCTGTCAACAGAGAAAAGAAAAACTGTGGAACAGTCTTATAATTCAAGAAAACACACTATACAGACTGTAATCCCACTTTAGTAACCAAATACACACAAAGAGAAAAAGACTTTAAAGAGATATTTCAAAATATAAATATGTAAGAATTCTAGACAATTACAAATTCTTTTTTTCAGCTGAGAAAAATCAAGATTTAAAAAAGAGACAATACTTAATGACATAAGAAAATGTTATGTTTTATTAAATAGGTTATAAAACACTACCTGCAATATCATCTGAACTCTCTTATTTTTTGAACTCTATTGTTTAAATGGTAATTTAAATTTTTTAAATTTTCTAAATGTAAATAATCAAAATATAAGAGGGTATATACATCAAAAAGGACTTCCCTGGTGGCTCAGATGGTAAAGCATCTGTCTACAATGTGGGAGACCCGGGTTCAAGCCCTGGGTTGGGAAGATCCCCTGGAGAAGGAAATGGCAATCCACTCCAGTACTATTGCCTGGAAAATCCCATGGACAGAGGAGCCTGGGATTGCAAAGAGTTGGTCACGACTGAGCGACTTCAGATACATCAAAATGTTAGAAACAGCTATCTGGATATCAGAATTATAAGTAGCTTATTTTGAGATTTTGGGTATTTTCCAAATCTGCAGTGACTACTGTTTCAAAATTAGAAGTAGGATAAAAAAAAAAAATAAGAGAGCTGTGTTATATAGAATTTGTAAGTGTGGAAGTATATTCTGAGAAAGTCAAACACAGAATTTATAGAAATTCTAACTTTAGATGCAAACCTCAAATCTATCTTGGAAGACACATTACAAGTTAAGTAAAAGTGTTAGTATACATCACCATAAAATATTTATCACTACACAGGGGTCCCTCTGACTAATAGGTTGGGGTTCTCTCACAACTGCAAGTGCCAGTATGTAGTTTATCACTGGCTGTGGGAATAGAGTTGGAGACTTTAGAAAAGCCAAAATATTTAAGTGTTTAGAGTAAATGAAAACTGAAGATAACTGAAATGTCCAAAACCCAGAAATACTAGTGGAAAGTTATTGATGAGAATATGACGGGAAATTATAATTCAGTTTGGATATGTCTTTCATGTTATACTTTAATTATATGGAGGAAAAAATATCTATAAAAATGTTTTCCTGAAAAAGTTAAACATAGAGCTTCCATATGCTCCAGCAATTCCTAGAGAAATGAAAACACATGTAAACACAAAATCTTGTATGCAAATGTTCGAAGCAGTTCACCAACTCAAGAATGTACAAATAAACTGTAGCATGTCCATTCCATGAACATTATTTGGCAATACAAAGGAATGAAGTACTGATAACTGTGCTGCTGCATGGATGAAACTTAGAAATACTGTACTAAATGAAAAACGACGGAAACCAAAGGCTACAAATTGTATGAGGCTATTGACTGAAGCAACAGAGCATGCATGCATGCACTGATATGCAATGTTCAGAACAAGCATACCAAGAGAGGGAGAAAGGAGAATACTCGGCACTGTGTGTGGCTGAGGGAAGGAAGGCTGGGGCCAGACAGTGAGGGACTGCTAATGGGCACAGTGGTTTTCACTGGATGGAAATGTTCTAAAATTGATTATGGCAATGTTTGCACAACTCTGAATATATTAAGAACCATGAATTGTACACTCTAAATAGATGAACTGTATGGTATATAAATTATATTTCAATAAAAATGGTTATTAAAAATAATTATGTAAGAGGAAATTATAAATCAATCTCATTTTTCAATTTTAAAAAAGCCCTGTATTGCTAAACCTGAAAGTCCCAAGCATTGCTTGTATTTTCTCAAAAATAATTAGTCTTCTCTATCATACTCTTCTTGCCAAGCTTCAAATCACACTGAGACACTAGTAATGTCATAGAAAAGGGTAGGAGGAGTACATTAGTAATCTATCCAGTCAGGTTTCTCAAATCATTTCAAGAACATTTAACAAAGGAAATAATGTAACATAAAGTAAACTATATATCAAAAATGCTAATCTCTGACTCCTTACCGAAACAGTTACTAAACAGACTCTTGACAAACAACCGGTTTCTGCTTTAACCAAAAGGAGACAGTCATATGAGGAATTAAAATTATAAAGAATATTTTAACTTATTATTTGGTATTTATACTTAATAACACGTATTGTGACAAGTTTTATTACTATTATTGTGGATAAATTTGAAGCCAAACTAATTTTCAGTTTTTAGAGAGCATTATTAAAACATTCATTCTTTACTGTTGCAATTTTTTCAGTTGCAATTTGCTTTGGTTGCTGAGTTTCAAAAAACTAATTCCACCTGTAAATAATGAGAGCAATTTTACTTTTTTAAAAGTAGTATTTCCAAACACTTTAAAAGAATATATTTGGCAAACACATTTGACTATAAGCGCCTCAGTATTATCCAAGAGATAAATAACTTTTATTGCTTTTTAGTATCTTTTAAGAATTGATGCTTTTGAACTGTGGTGTTGGAGAAGACTCCTGAGAGTCCCTTGGACTGCAAGGAGATCCAACCAGTCCATTCTGAAGGAGATCAACCCTGGGTGTTCTTTGGAAGGAATGATGCTAAAGCTGAAACTCCAGTACTTTGGCCACCTCATGCAAAGAGTTGACTCATTGGAAAAGACTTTGATGCTGGGAGGGATTGGGGGCAGGAGGAGAAGGGGACGACAGAGGATGAGATGGCTGGATGGCATCACCGACTTGATGGACGTGAGTTTGGGTGAACTCCGGGAGTTGGTGATGGACAGGGAGGCCTGGTGTGCTGCGATTCATGGGGTCACAAAGAGTCGGACACAACTGAGTGACTGAACTGAACTGAACTGAATGTTTTTTAATCTCTTATACTTGACAGAAAATCAGCAACATAGGTGACTGACAAGATAGACATCAGAAATACTAATACTGACTAGATACCTGCCAAAAATATTTCCATACCATTCTGAAGTCATAAAAACTAATAGTGCTCAACTGCTGATGACACGAATATCATCAACGGAATACATTAGTAATGAGAAAGGAAGTAGGAGTTTCTGTAGCAATGGAAGTCTACTCTCCCACACTCGGACTTATAAATCTGAAATACCATTTCTTACTTGTAAGACTGCACAGTAGAAAGCAACAGCCACTTCTGACTGAATGAATCCTGACCTACCAGGAACTGCTTACTGAGTCTGTGAGTCTGAGCGTGCCCTGGAGTTAGCTGCATCATTTCTGTGCCATTTCTGACTAGTCCAGGCTTAATGTTCATAACTGCACAATTATTGACACTAGTAATACTGTCTACTCAATTCAGTATTATTATATTTAAAGAATTAAATACTGTAGATTCCAATACAAAGGCAGGTAACATTTATCAACATCTACTATGTCCTACTTACTGTGCTTCACCATTAGGTACTAGTGTTACCCCCAAAAGCTTTAAGAATTTCAACAGCATAAAAACTTATTTTCACTTGGTTTACATTAATGTTTCCTACCAATGTAGGAAACATGATGTATTTTATGCCAATCATTTATTCAAAAATTTATACCAAGTTATTAACAACTTGAAAGGCATACTGCTTTCCCATACTACATACACCCTTAACTATGACTGAGTTCTTAAATTCTTAACTCTTAATGTCTCTAATAAATGTCTTTCTAATATCATAGGATTTTTGATAAACAATTGATAGATTTTAGGATATAAAAAGTTGAGAAACAATGTCCCAGACAACAAAGGACAAGAAGACAGTCTAAGAAGGTTGTTTCAAATAAACAGACCTATTTCACCACTTTTCCTAGAGCTAGTTTAGGGGTAAAGGGAAGAGAAGAGAGAAAGGGTAATAGGTTGATCAGTTAACTGTTAAACATTTCTGGTAATGGGAAGAGACTGGTGCATAGGCAACAGGAGTATGGGGAAGGTCTTTGCTATTTACCTTCTCCTTTTGATTTAAATGGATACATTATTAAAAATTAATAAGGAAAACTTGGAGTTTCTGTTAATTTTAGTGGTAGTAGTTGAAATTGATGAGTAAAATAGTAAATATTGTTCAGTAAAATAGTAAATATTGTATTTTAGCTATGTATTTAAATTTTTCATCAGTACATCTGAGTATACTCCTTTGGCAACCAAAAATATTACTCCCTCAACTAGGAACATGACTCCTATCATGTGGACAGTTCAACTCTAGGATTAGAAAAATCGTCTTTTAATTACCTAATGGCTGAAAGAAAAAGTAATGGAGATCCTAAACAAGATAGAATCTTTATAAACTTACTCAAGTGCCAGTTGGGGACCAGCTTCATAAAACTTAACAATTTAGGTCCCTGGAATGCAATCTAAGAGGCCAAGATCTTTAGACTTGCTTCCATTTCAAGTAAAGCTTCCCCTGTTCAAAACTGTTCCAACAACTACCGCTTCTTAAACAAACTTCAACCCAGCAAGCTCTTCAACAAGGGCACAGGAAATGCAAAGAGCTGTACAAAGTATGACTTTTGGTCAGGAAATGAGCTTCTGATCAGAGTGGTAAAACTGAAAGTTCTCTTTTATATCTATTACTATTTGAAGTGTATCACCTACTCCTTTGATTAAAGTCCTCTGTACCCAAACTCCTTTCATGAAGGGAAGAAAAGGATAGAGTGTTTTAAATGTGTATTTTCAATAGCAAAGAATATATCTTAGTTGAGTTGTTGACTTTACTGTACGTTGGCTCAAGTCAACAGTAAGTACCTACTCCAGATCTGTTTCTTAAAAATAAGTATAAAAAGGATTTTTAGTGAAAGACACTGGCATAAGACCATGAAACTCTATACACTCAAACTTAATGAAATGAAGAAAAATAAATTAAAAGTTTATCTTATGTACCTTTTGGGCATGTTTAAATGTTTCACACTGTAAAATTTGAAAATTAATTAAAAACAATAAAGTATCAAAGAAAAACATCAATCTGCAGAAAAGAAAGAAGTATTCAGAATTTCATTTAAAAATCTAACCATTCCATTTCTTACCCTTCAAAGAATACAAGAGATAAATGGGAAGTTCTGAAATCTTCCTCTGATACCAACTTTGCAGAGAAGATGAAAAAGGGGATAGACCAGCATTCAAAGAAGAGGGACTCAGAGAGAAGGAAAAGCTACTCACACCTCAACTGGCCATCAGACATTTAAAAACCATCAGGCTAAAAACAAAAAGTCAGGCTTACCATGTCATTTTTCCCTAACAAAGAGATATATGGCAGATGACTCAAAAATATATATATAAATGGCTCAAAGCTAATTATTTCCAGCAATAAGCAAGATTTATCAGAACAGAAAGACAAATGAGAAAAACACTGAAAGAAAAACCATGGAAAACAGGTGGGAAAAAAGGAGGAAGAAATTGCTATTGGGAGTTCCCCTTTCCAGTTGTGAAATAAGAGTGCCACGGCCAATATCCAAACATCCACCTATTTTTTTCTCCCTGCTAGTAAATGTAACTAATGTGAAATGTAGGCTGGATGACTCACAAGCTGGAATCAAGATTGCTAGGAGAAATATCAACAACCTCAGATATGCAGATGATACCACTCTAAAGGCAGAAAGCAAAGAGGAACTAAAGATGACAGTGAAAGAGGAGAGTGAAAGCTGGCTTAAAACTCAGTATTCAAAAAATGAAAATCATGGTATCTGGTCCCATCACTTGATGGCAAATAGATGGTGAAAAAGTAGAAACAGTGACAGATTTTATTTTCTTGGGCTCCAAAATCAATGCAGACATTGACTGTAGCCACAAAATTAAAAGACTCTTGCTTCTTGGAAGAAAAGCTATGACAAACCTAGACAGTATATTAAAAAGGAGGGACATCACTTTGCTGACAAGGGTGCATACAGTCAAAGGTATGGTTTTTCCAGTAGTCATGTATGGATGTGAGAGTTGGACTATAAAGAAGGCTGAGCACCAAAGAACTGATGCTTTTGAATTGTGGTGTTGGAGAAGAAGACTCTTGAGAGTCCCCTGGACTGCAAGGAGATCAAACCAGTCAATCCTAAAAGATGTTAACCCCGAATACTCATGGGAAGGACTAAAGCTGAAGCTCCAACACTTTGGCCACCTGACACCAAAAGGGGACTGACTGGAAAAGATCCTGATGCTGGGAAGGACTGAGGGCAAGAGGAGCAGAGGATAAGATGGGTGGATGGCATCACTGTCTCAATGGACATGAGTCTGAGCGAACCCTGGGAGACAGTGAAGGACAGGGAAGCCTGGTGTCCTGCAGTTCATGGGGTTGCAAAGAGATGGATATGACTTAGCAACTGAACAACAATACTAACTTATTGACACTTAATATACCAGTCATTATACTTAGCATTTTAAATTCATTAACCCAAATTAACCCTTACAACAATCCTGTGAGGTAGAATACTCCATTAATAAATGAGGAAACAGGCAAAGTGGTGATCTGCCCAAAATTACAAAGCTAAAATGCTAGAGCCAAGATTCAAAACCAAGCTATTTGGTCATAGTACTCTGTGACAACCTAGATGGGTAGGATGTGGTGGGGGGGAGGTTCAAGAGGGAGGAAACATATGTTTACCTATGGGTGATTCATGTGGCTGTATGACAGAAACCAACACAATATTGTAAAGCAATTGTTATTGTTCAGTTGCCACGGCATGTCTAACTCTTTATGACCCCACGGACTGCAGCATACCAGGCCTCCTATTGCCATTTCCTGGAGATTGCCCAAGTTCACGTCCATTGAATCAGTGACGTCATCCAACCATCTTATCCTCTGTCATCCTCTTATCCTTTTTTTTTTTTTGTATTTTTGTCAATTTTATTTTCAATTGTAAAGCAGTTATCCTCCAATTAAAAATAAAATTAAAAAATACACAAAAAAGACAATTCCAACTGTAAGTTTTAACAACAACAAAAACTCAAGCCATCTGGTTCCCAAACCACAGCTCCTGGCCAATGAAAATGAGTTTACAATGTTAATTTATATCATAAAAAGGTTATATTCAGGGAAAAATATTAATTGAGGCATTGACTATTCAGTAACAATAAACAGTATCAACCATAAGGAAGACATAATGGATATACATCTTTAAAATATCTGTATTATCATCTAAATGTAAGGCAATGACCACTGGAAACAGAAATCAACAAAAATTTTAACAACATCCAGCTCATGATAAAACAGACGGACATAAAGGGGCTATATGGAAACTAATATAATTAATATGGCTGAATTAATATGTAATGAGGGATTTCCAGGTGGCACTAGGTGCTAAAGAACTCTCCTGCCAGTGCAGGAGATGTAACAGTCATGGGTTCAATCCCCGGGTCAGGAGCATCTCCTGGCAGAGCGCGTGGCAACCCACCTCAGTATTCTTGCCTGGACAATCCCATGGACAGAGGAGCCTATAGTCCATAGGGCTGCAAAGAGTCAGACACAACTGAAGCAACGTAGCATGCATGCCAATATGTTATGAACTCTTTATCTAAAAGTAAAGACTGTATCCTCATTTTCAAATACAGAGAAGTAAGAAAAAATAAATCATATATTAAGCTACAAGGAAAATCAATGAAGTTTCCAAAAACCTATTAGTCTATACTATAATGCAATAAAACTAGAAATTGAATTTTTATTAGGAAAAGAAACTTTAACCATTTGGAAGTTTAAAACAAAGCAAACAAAAACTCTCATATTTTAAACAGAATATCAAAACTGAAATTGCATAATCTCTTGAAAATACAAATAATGGAAACATATGAGCCAAAATTGAGCTCAGAAGGTAAATCTTGGCATAAAATGCATAAAACACGTACATTACTAAATAGTAAGTATCATGAATAAAAAAATTAAGCATTAATCTTCAGAATCCAGAAAAAGAGCACTGCATATGCCAGGAAGGCAGAAGAAAGGCAAAAACAGATCACAGTCAGAGGGCAAGGAACTCGAAAAAAGAAAAACAGGAAAATAAATTCAACACCTTAAAAAATTTAATATATAACCTAGTAAATTTAATTATTCAAACTCAAATATATACAATATTAAAAATGAGAACAGAAAAATAACTGCAGATAAACAAAAAGTTGAAAGAATTATAGAAAAGTACTTTGTGAAACTCCATGAAAATACACTTGAAAATTTGGATGAACTAGATTATATTCTAGGAAAACAAATGAAAAAATTGAACAAAAGAGACAGGAAATCAAAAGAAACTAACAGCCATGGAATAAACTGAGATTTACTAAAGAGCTATAATCCAAACACATACTAATCTGCTTCACAGGGGAAATTCTCAGATCCAAGTAACAGATACCAGAGATGAAACCATGCCAGAACAAAGGAAGGAAATCTCGCAAAATCTTTTTTATGAAGCAAATATAACACAGAAATCTAAGGATTACACTACAGAAAGAAAAAACTTTCAGACCTCATTTCTCAATATTGAAACAAATATAGTTAAATATTAAACACTTCAGTTGCTTCTGTATATTTTAAACAAAGAACTCCATAAATGAATAGTATTCATTTCAGAAGTGTAACTATGATCAATTAAGTATTTAAAAACTCACCAAATTATAGGTTATGAGTTAAAACAACCTTCATTTCAAAGATGAAATGGCATTTCACACCTAATGAATCATTCTTGATTTAAAGGAAACAATTAGTAACATATGCATGTATGTTTGATGTTAGTCTTGTCAAAGCGAGTGCTCTAGCTTTCTTTTAAATTGAGGTATAACTGACATATGACATTATATTAGTTTTGGGTATACAACATAATTCAATATTTGTATATATACAAATATTGAATCATCACCACAATAGTCTAGTGAAATCTGCCACCATACAGTTACAAAAAGCTTTATCCTTGTGATGAGACCTTTTAAGATTTTCTTTCTTAGCAACTTTCAAATATGCAATGCAGTATTATCAAGTATACATACCATGCTGTGAATTATATCCCCATGACTTTAGTACTAGAAGTTTGTGCTTTTGGCTCCCTTCACCCATTTTAACCACCCCGCTATGGTTTTTCCAATGGTCATGTATGGATGTGAGAGTTGGACTGTGAAGAAAGCTGAGCGCTGAAGAATTGATGCTTTTGAACTGTGGTGTTGGAGAAGACTCTTGAGAGTCCCGTGGACTGCAAGGAGATCCAACCAGTCCATTCTGAAGGAGATCAACCCTGGGATTTCTTTGGAAGGAATGATGCTAAAGCTGAAACTCCAGTACTTTGGCCACCTCATGCGAAGAGTTGACTCATTGGAAAAGACTTTGATGCTGGGAGGGATTGGGGGCAGGCAGGAACGACAGAGGATGAGATGGCTGGATGGCATCACTGACTCGATGGACATGAGTCTGAGTGAACTCCCGGAGTTGGTGATGGACAGGGAGGCCTGGCATGCTGCGATTCATGGGGTCACAAAGAGTCGGACACGACTGAGCGACTGAACTGAACTGAACTCCCTCCACCCTGGCAACTACCATCTGTTCTCTATATCTAGGAGATGGTAGATTTTTGTTTTTGATTCCATGTATGAGTGATAAAATATGGTATTTGTCTTTATCTGACTTATTTCACTTAGTATAATACCCTCAAGGTCCATCCATGATGTCACAAATGGCAAGATTTCCTTTTTTATGGCTGAATAATAGTATTTTTTATCTATTCATTTTCTTGATACATCCATCTATCAACAGACAGTTAGACTGCATCCCTATCTTGGTTAAGTAATTCCATAATGAACATGAGGGTGCCTATGCTTTTTTCAAGCTAATATTTTCTTTTGGATAAATGCCCAGAAATTGAACTGCTAAATCATATAGTAGTTCTATTTTTAAATTTTTTGAGGAACTGCTATGCTGTTTTCTGTAGTAACTGCACCAATTTACATTCTTACAAACAGGACAAGAATTCCCTTTTCTCCACATTCTCACCAACACTTGTTATCTCTTGTGTTTTTGATAATATTTTCTTCAAGTATGAGGTGATAGTTCATCGTGTATTTGATTTGCATTTCCCTGATGATTAGTGACATTGAGCGTCTGGTAGCCATCTGTATGTCTTTGAAAGAATGTCTATTCAGGTCTTCTGCCTGTTTTTTTAGATTGTTTTGCTATTGAGTTGTCTGAGTTCTTTATATATCTTGGATACAAACCCTTTATAGGATATATAATTTGCAAATATTTTTTCCCATTTAGTTGTTCAGTTGTTAAATTGTGTCCAACTCTTTGTGACCAGGCTTCCCATTTAGTAGGTTGCCTTATATTTTGTCTATGGCCTCCTTTGATGTGCAAGAAGCTTTTTAGTTTGATGTTGTTCTGCTTGTTTATTTTTTCTTGTATTGTCTTCATTTTAAGTTTTAAATCCAAAAAAATCATCACCAAGACTCATATCAAGGAGCTTACCACCTACGTTTTCTTTTAGGATTTCAATGACTTCGGATCTTATATTCAAGTCCTTAATCTTTTTTTTTTTTTTTAACTTTGTTGAATATCATCAATTATTGGGTCTTTTACTTTCTTGAACTAGTTGCTTGAATCTAATACACAGAGGAAAAAAAACTCCAAATGATGCTTTTGAAAAATAGGTCTTACATTTTTTTAATTGAAGTAGTTTGATTTATAATATTGCATTAGTTTCACATGTGCAGCAAAGTGATCCATACACACCTACATACACATATATGTTCTTTTTCCGATTCTTTTCCATTATAGGTTATTACAGCATATTGAATATAGTTCCCTATGGTACACAGTAAAACCGGGTTTATTTTATATACAATAGTTTGTATCCGTTAATGCCAAGGTCCTAATTTCTCTCTCTCCCCCTTTCCTCTTTTGTAATCACTAGTTTGTTTTCTGTGTCTTCGAGTCAGCTTCTGTTTTGTAAGTTCATTCGTATCATTTTTTTAGATTCTACATAAGTGATATCATAGTGTTTGTCTTTTATCAGACTCACTTTACTTAGTATGATAATTTCTATGTATATCCATACTGCTACAAATGAAAATATTTAATTCTTCTTTATGGCTAAGTAATATTCCATCATATAACATATAACACATTATCTTCATCTGTTGATGGCCACAGGTTGCTCCATGTTTTGGCTCTCGTAAATAATGCTGCTACGAACATTGGGAGCATGTATCTTTTTAAGAGATTTTTGTCTTTTCTGGATGTATGCCCAGGATTAGGATTGCTGGCTCATATGGTAGCTCTATTTTTAGTTTTTTAAGGAACCTCCGTACTGTTTTTCATAGTGGCTGTACTAATTTACATTCCCATTAACAGTGTAGGAGGGTTTCCTTTTCTCCACGCCCTCTCCAAGATTTATTATTTGTAGACTTTTTGATGACAGCTTTTCTGACTGGTGTGAAGTGATAACTCATCATAATTTTGATTTGCAATTCTCTAATAATTAGCAATGATTAGCATATTTTCATGTGCCTGTTGCCCATCTGTATATCTTCTCTGGCGAAAAGTCTAGTTAGCTGTCCTGCGCATTTTCTGATTGAGTTGGTTTTTGATATTAAGCTGTAAGAACTGTTTGTGTATTTTAGAAATTAAGCCCATCTGTGTCAGTTGCATCATTTGCAAATATTTTATCCCATTCCATAGGTTGTCTTTTCATTTTCTTTATGGTTTCCTTTGCTGTGCAAAACTTGTAAGTTTGATTAGCTCCCATTTGTTTATTTCTGCTTTTAATTCTTTTGCCTTGAGAGAAACTGACCTAAGAAAACATTGGTAGTATGATCTATATCACAGAATACGGAACAATTTATGTCACAGAATGTTTGCCTATGTTCTCTTCTGGGAGTTTTACTCTTTTTTTCTTCTTTGGCCCTGCTGGGTCTTTGTTGCAGCACACGGGCTTTCTCTAGCTGTGGTACACAGGCTAAACTGCACAGTGGTATGTGGGATCTTAGTTACTTCATTAAGGAAGGAGCCTCCACACCCCCTGCATTGCAAGGTAGATTCTTAGTCACTGGACCACCAGGGAAGTCCCTCTCCTAGGAGTTTTATGGCATCACATCTTTATTTATGTCTTTAAGCCATTTTAAGTTTATTTTTGTGTATGTTGCAAAGGTGTGTTCCAACTTCATTGATTTATATGTGGCTGGCCAGCTTTCCCACAACCACTTGAAGAGACTGTCTTTTCCCCACTGAATATTCTTGCCTCTTGTGTCAAAGATTAACTGACTGTAGGTTTGTGGGTTTATTTCTGGGCTCTCTATTCTGTTCCATTGATATATATACCTGTTTTGGGGCCAATATTGCACTTTTTTTATTCCTACAGCATTGCAGTATTGCCTGAAATTTGGGAGGTTATGCATACAGCTTTATTCTTTTTCTTCAGGATTGCTTTGGCAATTCTGAGTCCTTTGTGGTCTCATATAAATTTCAGTATTATTCGTTATAGTTCTGTGAAAAATGTCATGGGTAATCTGACATGGATAACATTAAACCTGTAGATTGCTTTGGGTAGTATGGCCATTTTAACAATATTAATTCTTCCAATCCAAGAACCTGGGATACCTAAACATCTTTTAGATGTCAATATTTATATTCTATATATTAAAGTTAAGTTGTATGTTAGAATGCACAGTGTATACTTATATAAGTTCTAATAAATATAGTATATCCACCCTTGTAACCAAACCTCTGTCAAGATATACAACAATTCTACTGTCCCGTAAAGTTCCCTCATTTTGGGCCTTGATTTGAACACAAGATTTGTCTCTAAAGTCCATAGTCTTTTTCACAATATGCAACTTCTTTTAAAAGGGCCCAATGTGTAAATGTATTAAACAATAAAAATTCTATTTCTAACCATCAGTTAAGGTAGCTGAAATATGAAAAATGAAAAATGGAAAATACTTGATTCCCTCCACTAAAGTCAGACAGCCTAGGTATTTAATATCTGTAGCAAACGGACTACAGCACTTTCTCTTTACTAATTTCCACTAAATAAATAAAAATAATCTTCCTTCCCCAAGAGTTAAAGAATTAACCAAGGAAGGATGAATGTGACAATAATAACCATCTCCTATGTTTATCTCTTATATCTTCAATTAAACTAAAAATGCTTCAGGGCAAGACCATTTCTTACACATGTGAGGCAAGTACTACACACTTTAGTGATTACTATGGAAGGCAGTGAGGAACTGGAAAAAACATAAAACCTTTGGAGTCAGCCAAATCTGGATTCAAATCTCTTCATATTTATTAGCTATATAACAATGTACAAGTTACTAAACTTCTCTAAGCCTCAGAACATCACATGTAAAACGAGGCCTGTATTTTGCCTTCCTATCAATGTCTGACTTCTCAAATAGACAATCTACATGAAGACCCAGGCGAGTAAGGCCCTACCTTGGACCTCAAGCTTTTGGGGGAATTGCTGTGGCCCTCTTCCAGCCATGCCTCTTCCCAAAGGGTGAAGAGACTCTGGGGCCAGAAGGGCATACACATCATGAGCCCATGGCTCTGCCATCAACTTTGCTCTGGATAACCTAGACTCATGAGTTCGTTGTTCAAACCACACCAGACCTGATTTCCAGGGTCTACAAAGGCCTACTCCTGGTCTCACTCTCTGAGAAAGTATATATGGAGTATGAAGGTGAAGACTAGGCAGCTGACACATTTGCATAAGGCCATCCCTCAGAGTATAGAATGGTGTGAGTGACAGGAAGAGTTATGGGTTCAGGCTCAGAGGGTAGGGTGGGCTCAGCATCATGCAGACACATTCTGGCATTCAACTCCAAAGAATCCAGGACTTCATTCAAACATGAACCTCAAGGTCTATAGGAAGGTTTATATATAAAGAATGAATGGATAAAACAGATTTTATGTAACAGTTTGTTGATTTAATTTAGTATGTATATGGTATGTAGGTGTACAGTTTGTATTTGCTCCAGACTCTGCAAATGTTACAAATGGGCCTATCTGTATCTACTGCTAATAACCTATGTATTGCCGTATTCACTTTCAAGTAGTTAGTCACTCAGTCATGTCCTACTCTTTGCGGCCCCATGGACTGTAGCCTACCAGGCTCCTCTGTCCATGGAATTCTCCAGGCAAGAATGCTGGAGTGGGTAGCCAGTCCCTTCTCTAGGGGATCTCCCTGACCCAGGGATTGAACCCAAGTCTCCTGCATTGCAGGCAGATTCTTTACCACTGAGCCACCAGAGAAGCCCATTCACTTTCAAATATTATCCTGAAGTGCCAGCCTGCAATGCAGGAGACCCAGGTTCAATCCCTGGGTTGGGAAGCTCCCCTGGAGAAGGAAATGGCAACCCGCTCCAGTATTCTTGCCTGGAGAATCCCATGGACAGAGGAGCCTGATAGGCTACAGTCCATGGGGTCGCAAAGAGTCAGACAAGACTGAGCTACTTCACTTTCACTTTAGTCATCCAGCATTATCACGAGTTAGGTTTCATTAATCCCACTGCACAGGTAAAGAAACAGATATGGTTAAGAAACCTACCCAGCTCCTCTTTCTGTTATCTCCATATCACTCTCTTCTTGACTCCCAAGTACCCTCCCCTCTTGGCATATTATCCGTCTTTCACTCTCCAAGACAATGTGCCCCTAATCCCTACATCTAGTGCTTACGTTCTGTGACCTCGCGATAGTACCTAAGACTGTTCATAATCTTTTCTTTTTTAAAACAAGTTTCCCTTTGGTGTGTAAGGCTACACTATTTTAGTTTTCTCTAAGCTTTTGCTCTTTTTCTGTTCCCTCTTCTTTCTCAGAATTTTGGTGAAGAATGAGTAAGATAATGTTTTTGGAGAATGTCAGCATAAAGCATATATATTCAATAAAAGATACGATTTCTTTTTACTATAGAAAGAATACCTACCATTTTTAAGTATTGTGCCAATTACTCTACTAGGTGATACACACACAAGAAAATTGAAGTTTAGATTGGCTGACAAATTAACCTGATTAGAAACCTGGCTCCAGCATTTTCTAGCTTTATGATACTGAGTAAGTCACTTAACTTCCCTGAATTTCTGCTTCTCCATTGTGTAATTTTATAATGTCCTTATAAATGAATTAAATGAGAATGAAACACAGATATAAAAACACAAAGTACATGGTAAATAGTCAGTAAATGTTAATTTTCTTCTCGTTGCTACCAGGTGAATACATTAATGTTTTATCCTTCCCTTGTGTGCATTTCTAAAAACTGAGTCCTTGATCTCTTGACCGTCTTTCTTTTTATAGTCTTTTCCTATACTCTATCACACTTCTGAGTCCAGCCCCTCCAGAAAGATAGTTTTGAATTATCCATGACCATGTCTAAGTGTCCAGGCCCACATCCCAGGGCCTACTACATCAAACTGCTCTTTTTTCTCATCAAGAGTGGAAAGCAGAAGACTTGATGCAGGACACCTGAAGTATTACACAGACAAACTGAGAGGATGGAGATAAAAAAGCTAATGCCATGGCTGCAAGCTTGCCTGAGAAAATTACAAAACTGGAAAAGGTTTTCATAGATCATGTCCAAAATTTTCTCCTCTTTCCCTCATTCTTCAGACATGAAACTCTAATCCTTCTATTTCCCTCATCCACAAGGCCAAAAATGTTCCCATTCCTCTGAATTCCCTTATATTTCAATGCTCCATTCATCTAATACCTAATTATACTCTGTCTTCTGTTACCAATTTTCTTCCATTTACATCTTATCTTCCCAACTATGCTGTAAGTTCCTTAAGGCCAACAGCCATCTCTCATACTCTTAGTAATTCTTCATAATGCTGATTGACCAATGCTATACAGATATGGTCAGGAATTCAGGAACCATATATTAGGATGTTTTCAGATATTTTCCTGCCATGGAAGGAAAACTTTTCAAATCAAAAGCTTCAGAAATCTTCCACAAATAGGGAAAGTGTGACCAAAAATGGGAAAGTGTGACAAACAGAAAATTTTCTATTTCTTTCTCAAGGATTTCAGTTTTGGTTTTAAACAGGAAAAAAATCCTTTAACATAAATTTCCTTAGCTATGTATTAATACTTTATAAATTATTTCCAAGAACTGCACAGGTATTCTTCAAAAATTACTTATGCCAGCATACCTTGGAGATACTGCAGGTTCAGTTCCAGACCACCACAATAAAGCAAATCACACAAAATTTTTGGTTTTCAAGTGCATACAAAAACTACGTTTATTCTATTACTATCATCTGTTAAATGTTCAACAGGATTACATCTTAAAAAAACAATGTACATGCTGTAATTAAAAACACTTCATTGCTAAAAATGCTAACCATCATCTGAACCTTCAGCAAGTCATAATCCTTTTGCAACAGTATCAATAAAGATCACTGATGATGGATCACCATAACACATATAATAATAAAAAAAGTTTGAAACATTGAAAGAATTGACAGAATCTGACAGAGACATGAAGTGAGCAAATGCTGTTGGAAAAACTGACGCTGACAGCCTTGCTCGGTTGAAGACTGCCGAAAACATTGAATTTGTATTAAAAAAGGCAATATCTGAGAAGCATAATGAAATATGCCTGTATTTTCTAATATAGTTACTAGTCATTATATTAATTTCTGTAGGAAAGTTAATTCTTAAAACTGTAAGCCTCAAAAATCACTAATACAGACTGATGTTCTACTTATTAAATACTAAATAATTCAAAAACCCAGGTGATAAAAGTTTTTAGTTTAAAGTTTATTAAAGATATCGTTTTCTTTGATATATTTAATAATTGGGAAAATCTGATTAAATTACATTTTTACTGTGATCAAAACAGAAGAACTATAGGGTAATGAGACTGATACGCTTATTTTACCTGAGTAGCTTTATCTTTCATGCATGAGGGGTAATGAACATGAGGATCCCGTGGCCACTGTCCTGTGAGATAAGGTCCTGTTATGGTATCCAGGGAAGAGGTTCGCCTTATTGTGCTAGAGGTTCGAACTTGCTGAGATTTGGGCCTGTCCACTATAAAAAGGGAAGGAAAAAATACATTAGTCATAAGAATAAAGTAAAACTTAAAATTATTTAAACTTCATAGTTTGTAAAATACCATCCTGCCAATTGTCCCCACAATGTATATTTACCCTAAAAGCCATCCTGTATGAGCTGATGAAATTTATAGACCAAAGGAAAATACATTCACGTATTAAATTTTGCATATACTGTCACACCCTACAAAGCTCATTCATTTTAGAGACCTATTCTTAACCCTCTATATCATCTCCACTGCCATTATTTTAATTAAGACTTCATCATGTCTCAACTAAACTGCCAGTTTCCTAACTGCTATCTCTGAATCCACACTAACTTTATCTTACAGGGCCACCTCCCTCCACTGCTAAAAAAAATTGCCACGGTTTATTCAGTCTTTGACTCAAAGGCCATTATTTTTCACAATTCATCTCCCATATAGCTCAATACTTAATGGCTTGCTACCACCACTCCTCCATAAACCTCTGCTAACTACTAAGAACCGTAACAACTACTAATAAATTCCAATTTCACAAATGTGAAGTACTCGCTTCTCTGCCTCTATTCTTTCTATCATCTCCTGCATCTAAAATATTCCCCTTCTCTGTACACTTGGCAAAAACTTATCTTCAAGACCAGCTCAGGTGTCGTGCTGCCTCTGTGAAACCTTTCTCAATGCTCTTCTTTTCTTCATCTCTGTCCTTCTTAAAGATATACACACTCTCCTCTGCTTGCATAAAGCCCTAAATCTGTCCTTCCTTTCTGACCAGAGGGTAAGTTTGGTCCCTACAGATTAAAAAGGAGTCGATAGTCAATATTTACAAATAAATTTATTCACAGCTACATGTGCACAAAAAAACATGTATACAGAATCTTATTTTAATTCAGTTTCCTCCTTAATGGATGAAGAATTCGAAGCCCAGAGGGATAAAATTAAATTGTCCAATGAAACAAAACTGCTAATAAGTGACAGAGGTAAAAAGGAACCAAGATCTCCGGACATTCTACACAGTTCAATCAATCTACTATAATGATCTGTTTTACCTCTGCTGAAAACAGAGATCATACTGAACTCTATATAGTTTTTTTACAATGAAAATATAAAAAAATTTTCATGTATGCATCTCAAATGTGCATACTATAATAAAATCCAGTGGATTACAAGTATCCAAGGCTTAGTCTTATTCAGTTATATTTCACATCAAAGAAAATGCCTTGCACATTACAGAGGGTCAAGAAACGTTTGTTACTGAATATTGTCCTTTAGTCTTCTGAAAACAAAACACAAAATTGTTGTCCTTTTTTTAAAAATCAGAAGATAAAAGGGAATGCAGCATACTGTGAGCTGTCACATTATTCACACACAGTCACCCGCAGTTCTGCAGGGGACAACTCTTCGTTCAGTCACCACTCAGTCATGTCCAACTCTTTGCTACGGCATGGACCGCAGTGCGCTTCCCGAGCCTTCACCTTCTCCCAGAGCTTGCTCAAACTCATGTCCTTTGAGTCTAGGACTCTCATGAATACCAGACTCTGAGAAAGCTCAAGTCTCTTACAGTTGGTCTTCCACCTCCCTGGGGTCCACCTCGTTGGACACAGAGGGCTGGAGAGCCAAACTGTATCTTAACAACTGCAGTTCTGATTTCTTCTTTGACCCAAGAGTGTTAGAGAAGATCTGGAAATTACCAGATTTCCTACCTATCTTTATTACTTAGCTCTCATTTTATTTTATAATAAGCAAAGTCTAGGATAATCTATTTCTACTGTTTGGAATCACCTGAAATTTTATTCGTGACCAAAAATCATAGTCAGTTTTTATAAATATTTCATCAGTCATGGAGAGCATGTATCTTCTGTTTTCAGCATACAGTTCTTTTTCTTATATACTGAAATAAAAATACAGAATATAGTAATAAAATAGAACCATGATCTGTCACATATTTAGAGAACTACTCCAAAATTTCTAAACTACTATTGAGATATGAAAATTCTCTTTATCTCTTATAATTTTTATCATTTAAATTTAGTTCTGAGGGCTTCCCTGGTGGTCCAGTGGTTAGGACTCTTGGACTTCCACTGCAGGGCATGGGTTCAGTCCTGGTGGCTGGGGAACTAAGATCCCACAAGCTGCGCTCAGTGGCCAGAAAAAAAAAAAACTGTTACAGAAATTTAGTTCTGTATAATTTGGTTACATATTGATCCATGACATTATTATTATGACTTATATGCTTTGCCATTACAGTCTGTTCCATTTATTATTTTTTACTTTTAAACTCTATCAAATTTAATTTTATCACCCCTTGATGCTTTCTTTCTATTATACTGCATCTGGTATGCCTATTCTTTCATTTTCCGTTTCTTTTAATCGTGCTATTTAGGTAATACTCTTGTATACTGTATATAATTAGGCTTTTGAAAGAACTTTATAGTAAGCCTTCTTCCTGAAAAATATATGTTCGTCCCACTTATATTTATTGTTATGACAAGTCTGATTAAATCTGTAGCTCTTTCATGGAACGTTTTCTTGCTCTTAGAATGCTTCCTTGCTATTTGTTTTCTATGACTTACTGTTTACTTCTTTTTCTCCTTTTTATCTCGCCCCACCATAAGCAATTCAGAAGACATGCAGACTGCTTGCAGTTCAACTACCAGGAGCTATTTCTATTAATTATTTTTTAAAATTTGGTTATGAAAGCAATATGTACAAATTTTAGCAATGTTAGGAAGCAGAGAAAGTTAACATCTCTCATAATCTGATTTATAATGAATTATTTAAAAATTTTTAGAGTTACGTTATGTTCTCTCCACCAAGAAGAAACAAGGGACAAAAACAGATTATCCCTTGAAAAAGAACCATTTTTAGCAATAAAAAGGCCTACAACCAGAAAATGGAAAGCCACTATATATGAAAAACTTGTGTCCCAACTTTAAACCACATGCTAGCCTTCTCAGTTATTCAACTGACTGTCCTGGTATCACAGTGTTTGTAAGTAACAATTATTTCACTTAATAATGGCTCAAAGCACAAGAGTAGTGATGCTGGCAACCCGCTATGCCGAAGAGATGCTGAGACACACTCCCTTGAAGTGAAAATGTGAAAGTTCTCAGCTTAATAAAGGAAGGAAAAAAATATTAAATGCTCAGGTTACTAAGATCTATGGTAAGAACAAATCTTTTATCTGTGAAGTTGTGAAGAAGGAAAAAGATATTTGGTTTCTCCTGCCACTGCACCTCAAACTGCAAAAGAGCCACAGTGTGTGATAAATACTTAGTTAAGATAGAAAAGGCATTATATTTGTATGAGGTATTTTGAGAGAGAGACCATGCTCACATAACCTTTATTACAATATATTTTTAAAATGTTTACTCTGGCTTCACTGGGTCTTAGCCGTGGCACGTGGGATGTTTGGTATTTGTTGCAGCATGGCAGGATATTTGGTTGCAGCATGTGGGATCTAGTTTCCTGACCAGGGATCGAACCCAGGCCACTTGCATTGGCCCAATAGGGAAGTCCCTGTAACAGTATATTCTTACAACTTTTATTTTATTATTGTTGTTAATCTCTTAACTGTGCCTAACTTATAAAATAAGCTTTACCATCAGTATTTACGTACAGGAAAAATACAGGATATACAGGATATAATAGTATCTGCAGGTTTAGGCTCAACTGGAGGTCCTGATATGTGTCCCCTGTGGATAAGGGGGGCTACTCCATTTATATAGCCAACATAATAAATTGTTTATTTCATGATTACAGCTGTGATTAGAATATGTATTTAGTTTTGAATTGGGTGATCACAACATTGCTCAACTAATTATTACAAAATTACCTCAACTCAAGTAAATCAAACAAGAGGACACCGTATCCACTAGAAACATACATTAGTATACTTAATCTTTAAATTTATAAGCACTTAAATAATAAAATTTAATTAAAATTAATAAAATTGCTAAAATAAATATTCTAAAGTATGAAAGAAAATCAATTAAATACTTATTATCATTACTTAAGCTAAACAGGCATCAGAAAAATAGTAACTTCATATGTGGTGAAACCAGGTAATAACCACCACTGATTAAAACTTGATGAATGTCTACTATATGAAAAGTACTGTTTGATGTACCAAGGAGAATGACAAAATAAATTTCATATTCTCCTCAAAGAATTTACATTCTGGTTGAGGGAGATGTAATATGTAGAATTAAGCTATAATATAAAGTAGTATATTAAGGCACATGCACACCAGTGAAGGACAAGAAGGCACACAAGGCAAAAAGTAGGTAACAGACAGCTAGAGTGATGTGTTCTAACTACATCAAGGGCAACTGTCAAGTAGTAAGACTCTTAACATGCCACTTGTAGCCCTGTTGCTAACATCTCCTACTTAAATATTTGAGGGTAAAATGCAGAGTAAGTAAATTCAGCAAGAAAATGTGATGGCTGGAGAAAATCACATCTGTTTCCAGCACCATCATATTAGGATCAGAAGATGACTACTCATGCAGCAGTCTGTGAAATGATGTCCTCATTATAATCCATCTACAGGTTATATTAGGCTTCCCTGGTGACTCAAGTCAGTAAGGAATCTGCCTGCAGTGCGGGAGACCTGGGTTTAATCCCTGGGTTGGCAAGATCCCCTAGTGAAGGGAATGGCCACCCATTTCAGTACTCTTGCCTGGAGAATCTCCTGGACAGAAGAGCCTGATGGGTTGCAAAGAGTTGGACAGACTGAGCGACTAACACACACCACACACACACAGAGGCTGTACTATCCCTCTCCCCTCATCTTCCCTGAGGATGGAGCAGTGTAGGCCTGGGGTTCCTCTGGGATACCTGCTGAGGACTGTACAAAATAATTACTGCTTTCTAACAGCCAATTACTCTTGATACTACACTTGCATCAATCCAATCACACTAGGACCATGGCCTTGTCTAACTCAATGAAACTAAGCCATGCCCGCAGGGCAACCCAGGGCGGGCAGGTCATGGTGGAGAGGTCTGACAGAATGTGGTCCACTGGAGAAGGGAATGGCAAACCACTTCAGTATTCTTGCCTTGAGAAGAACCCCATGATCAGTATGAAAAGGCAAAATGATAGGATACTGAAAGAGGAACTCCCCAGGTCAGTAGGGGCCCAATATGCTACTGGAGCTCAGTGGAGAAATAACTCCAGAAAGAATGAAGAGATGAAGCCAAAGCAAAAACAATACCCAGCTGTGGATGTGACTGGTGATGAAGCAAGGTCCGATGCTGCAAAGAGCAATATTGCATAGGAACCTGGAATGTCAGGTCCATGAATCAAGGCAAATTGGAAGTGGTCAAACAAGAGATGGCAAGGGTTAACGTCGACATTCTAGGAATCAGCGAACTAAAATGCACTGGAATGGGTGAATTTAACTCAGATGACCATTATACCTACTACTGCGGGCAGGAATCCCTCAGAAGAAATGGAGTAGCCATCATGGTCAACAAGAGAGTCCAAAATGCAGTACTTGGATGCAATCTCAAAAATGACAGAATGATCTCTCTTCATCTCCAAGGCAAACCATTCAATATCAGAGTAATCCAAGTCTATGCCCCAACCAGCAACACTGAAGAAGCTGAAGTTGAACGGTTCTATGAAGACCTACGAGACCTTTTAGAACTAACACCTAAGAAAGATGTCCTTTTCATTATAGGGGACTGGAATGCAAAAGTAGGATGTCAAGAAACACCTGGAGTAACAGGCAAATTTGGCCTTGGAATGTGGAATGAAGCAGGGCAAAGACGGAATAGAGTTTTGCCAAGAAAATGCACTGGTCATAGCAAACACCCTCTTCCAACAACACAAGAGAAGACTCTACACATGGACATAACCAGACGGTCAACACTGAAATCAGATTGATTATATTCTTTGCAACCAAAGATGGAGAAGCTCTACACAGTCACAAAAACAAGACCAGGAGCTGACTGTGGCTCAGATCATGAACTCCTTATTGCCAAATTCAGACATAAATTGAAGAAAGTAGGGAAAACCGCTAGACCATTCAGGTATGACCTAAATCAAATCCCTTATGATTATAGAGTGGAAGTGAAAAATAGATTTGAGGACCTAGATCTGATAGATAGAGTGCCTGATGAACTAGGGAATGAGGTTCGTGACATTGTACAGGAGACAGGGATCAAGACCATCCCCATGGAAAAGAAATGCAAAAAAGAAAAATGGCTGTCTGGGGAGGCCTTACAAATAGCTGTGAAAAGAAGAGAAGAAAAAAGCAAAGGAGAAAAGGAAAGATATAAGCATCTGAATGCAGAGTTCCAAAGAATAGCAAGAAGAGATAAGAAAGCCTTCTTCAGTGATCAATGCAAAGAAATAGAGGAAAAGAACAGAATGGGAAAGACTAGAGATCTCTTCAAGAAAATTAGAGCTACCAAGGGAACATTTCATGCAAAGATGGGCTCAATAAAGGACAGAAATGGTATGGACCTAACAGAAACAGAAGATATTAAGAAGAGCTGGCAAGAATACATGGAAGAACTGTACAAAAAAGATCTTCAAGACCCAGATAATCATGATGATGTGATCACTAATCTAGAGCCAGACGTCTTGGAATGTGAAGTCAAGTGGGCCTTAGAAAGCATCACTACGAACAAAGCTAGTGGAGGTGATGAAATTCCAGTGGAGCTCTTTCAAATCCTGAAACATGATGCTGTGAAAGTGCTGCACTCAATATGCCAGCAAATTTGGAAAATTCAGCAGTGGCCACAGGACTGGAAAAGGTCAGTTTTCATTCCAATCCCAAAGAAGGGCAATACCAAAGAATGCTCAAACTACCGCACAATTGTACTCATCTCACATGCTAGTAAAGTAATGCTCAAAATTCTCCAAGCCAGGCTTCAGCAATACGTGAACCGGGAACTTCCTGATGGTTTTAGAAAAGGCAGAGGAACCAGAGATCAAATTGCCAACATCCAATGGATCATGGAAAAAGCAAGAGAGTTCCAGAAAAACATCTATTTCTGCTTTATTGACTATGCCAAAGCCTTTGACTGTGTGGATCACAATAAACTGTGGAAAATTCTGAAAGAGATGGGAATACCAGACCACCTGACCTGCCTCTTGAGAAATCTGTATGCAGGTCAGGAAGCAACAGTTAGAACTGGACATGGAACAACAGACTGGTTCCAAACAGGAAAAGGAGTACATCAAGGCTGTATATTGTCACCCTGCTTATTTAACTTCTATGCAGAGTACATCATGAGAAACGCTGGACTGGAAGAAACACAAGCTGGAATCAAGATTTCTGGGAGAAATATCAATAACCTCAGATATGCAGATGACACCACCCTTATGGCAGAAAGTGAAGAGGACCTTAAGCCTCTTGATGAAAGTGAAAGAGGAGAGTGAAAAAGTTGGCTTAAAGCTCAACATTCAGAAAACGAAGATCATGGCATCTGGTCCTATCACTTCATGGGAAATAGATGGGGAAACAGTGGAAACAGTGTCAGACTTTATTTTGGGGGGCTCCAGAATCACTGCAGATGGTGACTGCAGCCATGAAAAAAGATGCTTACTCCTTTGGAAGAAAAGTTATGACCAACCTAGATAACATATTCAAAAGCAGAGACATTAGTTTGCCGACTAAGGTCCATCTAGTCAAGGCTATGGTTTTTCCTGTGGTCATGTATGGATGTGAGAGTTGGACTGTGAAGAAGGCTGAGCGCCGAAGAATTGATGCGTTTGAACTGTGGTGTTGGAGAAGACTCTTGAGAGTCCCTTGGACTGCAAGGAGATCCAACCAGTCCATTCTGAAGGAGATCAGCCCTGGGATTTCTCTGGAAGGTCTGACGCTAAAGCTGAAACTCCAGTACTTTGGCCACCTCATGCGAAGAGTTGACTCATTGGAAAAGACCCTGATGCTGGGAGGGATTGGGGGCAGGAGGAGAAGGGGACGACCGAGGATGAGATGGCTGGATGGCATCACGGACTCGATGGACGTGAATCTGAGTGAACTCTGGGAGTTGGTGATGGATAGGGAGGCCTGTCGTGCTGCAATTCATGGGGTCACAAAGAGTCGGACACGACTGAGCATTGAACTGAACTCAACAGCCAATTGGAAATTTAAGGCAATTTGATCGTAGTATAATAGGTTTAAAAGCAAGAAGCTATATTAGAAACTTTGAATCCAAATAGCATACAAGGCATTGTTCTCAACAGGCAAAAGACACTTAATGTCTAACTGCCAGAGAACTGCAATATGATGTTAGACTCATCAGTTAGTTCCCAACAATTTTTCATTTAAAGTCAGTAACTGAAGATTGACTGACTATTGGCTTTGGAAATCTGATTTATTAAGATACTAATCTGAAGTAGAAAATTAACAAAGTTAAGTGGAATTTCTACAAATTAAAAAAAATTATTGTTAGAAATTTTAAGAACTTAAGCTACACTTTAATAACATGAAACAAGCCACGACACATTCTAAACCAACCTTACCAGGTGATAAAAAGGATGGAATATTTTTGAGTGCCATGTTGTAGCCATACAGAATGTCCACTAATACACATAATAAAGAATGCTCACATTCTTTTCTTAAAACTTTAACACACTCCAACGTTTTCATAGGTTCAGTGTGCATAAGTAAATAAAAGGTAAAATTTGTTGATTCTCTGTGTTTAGCTCTCAATAAAGGTTATAAGCCAAGCTTTCTATTAACACTGATGTTACAAGCAAAGCATATCTACACTTAAAGCATTTCAGTGACCACTTACTTAAACCTTCTGAAAAAGAGCTACTGTTCCTTCAACTACTGTGTAAGGACTATAACTCCATGAAACTTAGCTATTGTAACACCACCACCAAGAATGAACTGCTTCTTACTTTATTCAAAACCCAACATTACAACTGTAAAGAATCTTCAAGTCATACAATTCAGCAGAATGCTTAAGATAACTAAGTAACAAGTACCAACTTTTCCAGACCTTTCTACACAGACCTCATATTAAATAACTAGTTTTACACATATATATCACGTTAACAATGTTAGTCAATAGTATCAAAACACAAGTGTGTAAAACCTTTTTATCCTTTAACAGTTATATTCAAAAAGGAGCAGCCATTAAATCCCATAATGTGTGTGTGTGTGTGTGTGTGATGTTTCTTTCCTCTTAGTAATTTTTCATCTATTCACTCCCATCCTTCTTCTTAGCTAGCTATACATCCTCACTTTTTCTACTTGTATTTCGAGTTTGAGCCCAATCTCTCTGTATTTACTTCTGGTTATTCTCTCTGCATTGCAGTGGTGCCTACACCTATCGCAATAGTCTCCCTGAAAATAGTCTGCTTTACTATCCTTTAAAAAGTGTCATGAACAGTTTTTTAAACATCACTACCAACATTGTGAGTAATTTTCTTCCTTACCTCACAGTTACAGACAGCAATTTCCAAAATAAATCCCACCACCACCCCCCAAAAAAGAGCAATTTAAAGAATTACATAACTAAGAATAAAAAATGTAGAAAAGAGCAGATTGGTATACCTCTCTAGCCAATCTAATGCATATTAATACTGATCATCTAGCAGAACTATTGTTAGATTCAGCTTTCTAAAATTGGCACTGTCTAGGCACTTCACAAATGGCATTCATGGGCCTTTCTTGCTTAACATATAAGAAGATGGAAAGTAAGCCAAATACATGAGCCACATAAAAAAATAAAATCATCAAAATCAAATGAACTTCCAATAACAGGAAGGACACCAGATCTGAATGTGCTATCGGAACTAAAACTAAAGGGCAAAAACTAAAGCCCTCTCTGTGTGAGTAGTTTCTGAAACACTAATCAACCAGACCTGGAATCCTGCCACAGAAGCAATCTAGAAAATATGCTGAAATGACCATATGGCTGCCCTGCAGAAATCTGGAAAGGAACCAGTCAAGAAGCTGACGAGAGAAACAAACATGCGTCCGACCCAGTGAGGCCTGACACCTGTAACCTGAGGTCTGTCAAGAAAAGCAAACAGGAAAATGGAGCCCAGCAGCCACTTAGGAATGATTCTCTAGGCCCAGCAGGCACTTAGGGATGATTCTCTAGGTTACAGCTCACTCAGATTTGTGTCAGATGATGCGTGCGCTGAGATAAGACATTGGCAGGAAGGCCTTCAGCCTATTTTCAAATAAAATTCAAGAGAGTGTCTTTTTGTATCAAGGTTATGAAGAAAACTTCACCAAGATGGTCATGAAGGCAGGTGACAAGCACTGGAAGAAAGACACAACAAATTTCGATGGAGTTCTGACACTTCCAATACATCTACAAAGAATTATGGATATAGCAGCTGAGATTTTAAAGATTTTTAAGTTCACTTTTTTTCTGGTGGCAAAATGGTATTTCTCTAGGGAACCTCAGCAAAGTCATAATTAGCAGAACATTCTATAAACTTTATGAACTTTCAACGAATTCAATTAATAGAAGTTCCAAATATCCAAAATCTCACGTGACTAATGGGTTCAAATTTTAAAGAAATAATCACAAAGTATTAGCAACTATAAGATAATATAAGATGATTAAAAATGGAAATTAATATAGTGAGAGGAAAGCAGATATTCCTTAACCAGAAGATGAAATGCTTCATAAAGTTTTGTTTCAAAGCACTTATATTCCAGTTAAAGCAATGGTAGAGCTTAGAAAATTTTTAACCAAATAAGGCAGATCCACTATTATACCCCAATTTAAAAATAAAAAACAAACTAACAAAAAAGACTACAGCACAATAAAGGCTACTGAACAGGCTGTATCTTTACCACAGTATGACATCCAATGTTAACTGATGAAACCCCCTGATTGAAAGTAGGGAAAACTGTGATCTCATAGTTCAAAACATGCTAAAAATCTTCTTTAAATGTGAGAAGCAATGAAAAACCTCAAAATTAGAAACACTTGGAAATGATGTGTTTGCAGGCAAGGAAGATATGAAAAGAGAGGTGATCAAACTGAGGAAAGATTTAGAAATAAAAACTTATTTTAGGAATGAAGACTTTAAGTTATAAGAAACAGAGTGGGTTAATGCATTGCCTAAGGTAGAAAATGGAACATAACACAAATTTTAGAATTTAAAAAAAGAAAATTTGAATTTTAGAATTTAAAAAAAATTTAAGAGACAATAGTTGTTGTGTAACATAAGCAAGACTGTCCAACATGTTTAGGAGGAGTCCCTGAAGAAAACCAAGGCAACAAAACAAAACATGCTAAAAACTACAATTTAAGAAAACTCTCCCAGAATAAAAGATAACTTCAAACTACATACTGAAAGACCATACATGGATCTGAGAAAAATGATACAGCCAATACAGTCCATATCAAACACACTTTAATGAAGCTAGTGACTTTCAAGTATAACAAGCCATAGATTAAAAAAAAACTTTCAGTTCTTGCTACATAATATATGTAGAACTCAAAGAATATTGTTCCCATGAGTCTTTCCTGAAGAATCTACCAGAGAATAAGCTTCATACAACCAACAGCTTAGAAAGGAATTAACATGAAGACTGCTGGAATGTGTGAGCCATTCATGCAGTAATTTTCAAAGGAGAAGACAACAGAATGCTCAGTAACTCTAAGGCAAGTCTTCCATCAGTACATGAAAGAAATAACCAGAGAAGTATTGTAAATTCATATGGTTATTCTCTCAGCACATCTGAATTTAAGACTTAAGAATTTCCAGAACATCTGATAACCAAATTTAATTATTAAAAATTTTATATTACCATATTTATATTACAATTTTTAATATTCCTCCAATATTTTATTGTATTGACTCAGAAAAATTAATACTAGCCCTAAAGAGGCACACTTTATTCCTAGGTAATCTAGTAGAGAAACGAGCTCCTGCTCAATCTACTGACGAAACTATCTGAAATGGAGCATCTACAGTCGCTCCATTGTTAGAATTTTTGCCCAGCTCCTTCCTCTAGAGCTGGCAGTTACAGAGTCAAGTCTGAAAACACACCCTACAGAAGCCTGTAGCAAGAACCAGGAATGGGTCAAGGAACAGGAATTCCTTTTATGGGGAAAAGTAGAATAATGAGCCGAGGTGCTTGGAGAGAGAAGCATTTGGAAAAAACAAGATGGAGAAGTCTGAAGAGGACCTTCACCTCGCAAGGGGCTAAATCTAGAAGGACCTGCTTTTCGAAGGAACAAAAGCAAGCAGCCTCTTTCCACATCATCCCACTATCTATGGGACAAGTTAATAAAGAACAAAAAGTCCTAAAATAATTTTCAAGGCCAAGAAAGAATTGACTATTAACATTATGGAATCAGGATCTTACCACTATTACAAAAGAACAATCAAGTTATACCATGAAAAACAAGGTACTTAGAAATCTGTATGATGCCTATAGTTCCTCTGATTCTGAAAAAGAATCTGAAAATGATCATCTTTCTCATCTCTTATTTGAATAAAGACTAATGACTAAATATGGCACAAGAAAGCACAACAGTCTCCTAGGCAAGTAAATATCTCTTCTCAAATCTACACTGAAAATCTGTAGAATTCTAAATCAAAATAGATTTTAACAACATACAATTTATAAATGAAAGATTCAAGCATTTAAGTCTTAAGTTTGAAACATTTTGTTTAGGTAATAAAAACTACAGATTAGCTCATAATAGCATGATAATAGCTCATAATAGCATAATAAGAGGGTAAATAGTTAACTCCATGGTTAAATGTAAAAAAGATTAAGGAGAAAGGCTTAGGAAAAGAAAACTGTTTAGTTTCATTAAGATATGACTGCTAGTCAACCTAATTTACTGATGGTAGGCAAATTATAAACAGAAGGCTGTACTGAAATACATCTGGATGCCACTGATTTGCTTCATGAAAAAGAATCTAATTAAATCTACCCTACTAGTTGTATTTTTCCCTTCAAAAATTGTATTTTTCCCTGTCTCCCCAAATCCAGCAATGGTGAATACATTGTTGACTGGGAAATACAGAACTAACTTCACTTCTGTAGATGAAACCCAGAATCAGTAGGCTCAACAGAATGAAGGCTTCAGAAATAAGGAAACACAGATGTTTATTCTAGCATTTACTTTCATAAATATTGACATCAAAGAACCAAATATGTACTATGAAGCAGTAGTTTATCCAAAATTGGATGCTTCATTAAAGCTGGAAATGGCCAAAAGCTGCAGGAAACATCCTGAAGGAAAAGGTCTCACATAAATGATACCTTTGTAGAAACCATGGAGTAAAACAGAACATGGTAAAAACTAGTTCTGTGTTTGCATACACAGAACACCTTCCACCTCAACAATTCTACAAATATTATGCATAGAAGGTTGCCAGGAAACGTTGCCAAGGACTGGGAGCAACTTCAGAAAAAATAAAATAAAACTACTAGTGGCATGACTAAGTGTAGGGGAAAAGTGTCAAGAATATTTTAGAAGAGCATCATATTTTATTCCTCTAGAATAGACCCAAAACTGGTCATTATAATCTTAGTCAAAAATAGTCTATTGATATTATTGACTGAACTGTACTTAATTCAAAATGGCACTGCCCGGGAGCAATAAATGGACTGAAGTCACAAAGTTTCAGAGTTTGTTATTAGCATTTAAGTTAATTTTTTCCCTTAAATGATAAAAAGAACATTGTTCAAACCAAGTGCCCAAGAAATGAGTGAACAAATATCAGACTATACTTTTTGGATATAGCATAAGTCAGTCATACCTAGAATAGCTAGGGCATTTGTAATAAAAACCTGAACAACACTCTCAGATGTACTAAAAAGATTCATCTCAACAAGGGAAGAAAACAAAACCACATTTTTGCCAATTATACAAAGGAGATGAGTCAACTGGATTTTTGTCTGCCCTTTTCCTCCATTCTTTCCTTCTTCACCTCTGATCAGAATTTTTTAAATATCTCCTGTGTAGTGTTTGAGGCAGGACAAGTACTGAACAATATCTGTTCAAACATTACAAATAAAATCATTTTCATTTTCATGAATACATCAAATCAATCATTTATCCATCTCTCATCCCCCATATTATATTTTAGCTATTTTACTTTCACTTAAGAATGAAATAAGAAAGCAAAACCTAACACAATTCACTAATCTGTTTAGTTTATACTTAAAGGATAAACATATTTGCCAGAGGGTGGGCTCTCTTCCTAAAAGTTAAGGCTGTCTCTTTTCTTCTTTGTTTCTCTAACAACTGGCACAACTTCTCAAGTTTTGTTAAACCTGTGGATTTATTTCAGTTATACATTCTTTCCTTATTCTTAACGTAATAAATTACCCCAAAACTAAGAAATCACCTGGCATATATGATGGAACTCATTACCAAAGGAGACTTTTTGGGAGGGCCTCAATAGAATGGCTATTTTTTAACATTCTGTATGTGAAGCTCATCTAAAATCATTGTGAGTAAGGTGCAAGACGGCGACAAAAGGAACTTGAATTCAGATCCTATTATCATTCTGTTTTCAACATGTACATAAAAGGCTATGATTTCTATGCTTAGGTATTTCACAAGCAGGTCATTAGGTTCATATAATAAAGAACTCTTCCATTCTCTGCATGCCCAAGAAAAATAACATTCATATAAAATAACAAGACCACTAAACTTAGTGCCCTGACAGGCACTCTGCAAGACCACGGACTGACTTCCACAAGGCTATCAATGCTTAAAACATCTCCAAACTTTTTCAAAAATGTTACAAGATCTTCAGTTAATAAAAATAAAATAGCAAATTACATAAAGATAAATCCATTCCACCCAGATCACACAGTCCTGGTGTGTGAACTTCATGTAGGGTCTCCTGCATACTGGCTGAGGCACTGACAACAGTGAACCAAATGTGCCTGTGCGCTGGATCACAGGAGCTAAGGGACACTCCCAAGGTGAATTTTCAAAGCGGCTCCAGGAGAAGCAGCTGGTAGACCACATTTCTTTAAACTGTGAAGTGCAGCAAAGTTGCTAATGCTAGCAGCTACCATTTTTTTAAATTTGTGGCTTATCACAATAAAAACTCAGTGTATCTTCCTGGCTGACAGATGGCCTTCCATATAATCATTCATGGATTCTGACTTCCTTCATTTCATGGCTCCATCATTCCCCCAGGGCCTTGGTTAGACTCCTCTGCTAAACTCTTTGCATCCAGCTGGCAAATGAGGAAAGAGAAGAATGAGGAGGATCAAACTAGTGCTTTTTTACTGAACGCAGATGAAAGTGTTGTTGTATATCACAAAGCTTTATCTAATTGCAAGGAATAGGAAAAATAGTCTAGATGTGGGCCAAGAGGGAGACAAAAGAGGATTTGGTGAATACTTAGAAGTCTCTACAATAGAAAGGCAGTTTGTCTGAATTACCCTCGGAGATAGTTTGAGCCAAATTTTAGAGTGTGTCTCACTGAATTATTATAATCATCACCACAAATAGAATAATCTAATTTTATTTACAGTAATCAATAGATTACCTCACCCTGACAAGGAATCCTTACCCTGACAAGGAAAGAAGTATGGAGCTACTGAAAGATAACAGCATTTTCAATACAAAGTGAGTTCAGTTTACAAAGTACTCGAGGTACACAACTGTGAATGCTAACATGAGTCATTTATGTCAAGGCAAGGAGTGTGAACTTCGGAATTTTTTTTTTTTAAAGAAAGACTGTGTTTATAACAATGCCAATGGGTAAATTAGAGATGGGAGACTAATGACAGGGGAACCACTAGAGAGGCGGCAGTTCTAGCAAAGCAATAAGCAGTAATGAAGCCATGAGGTGATGGAAAGAAGCTACCAGATTCAGCACATAATTCTATGGAGATGGGAGATGGGATAAGACATAGAATGGGATAAATGAGGGAGGAGGAAAAGTTAATAATTATGCTATAATGAAGTTAAGAACCCAATCCAATGATGCTCTGGGTCTAAAAGTCTTAACCAATGCTGCTGTGTTTCATACTGCCAGTAAGCAAATACAAGAAACCATTCAGCTGTTTCTGTACCAAATCTCTGAGTTTAAATTGGTGGCTCAGACAGTAAAGAGTCTACCTGCAATGCAGGAGAGCCAGGTTCGATCCCTGTGTCAGGAAGATAAGATCCCCTGGAGAAGGAAATGGCTACCTACTCCAGTGTTCTTGTCTGGAGAATTTCCATGGACAGAGGAGCCTGGAGGGCTACAGTCCATGGGATGGCAAAGAGTCGGGCACGATTGGGCAACTAACACACACACAGTGATAATGATACTTCTAATACTATCTTATCGCGTGGGAATAATTAAAGCACATGACCTAAATTTGAAATTACACAGAGTAAAATGTAGTGATAAATCACTGGTTTTCTGTCAGCACTGAAAAAGATACTAGGCCACCTTTTCAAAGCATGTGATATATTCTTCTATGTGAAACATAGGTAGAGTATACTTTAAGTGAAAACTTTATATATAGATGGTAACAAAATCAGCAAGGAGGTAAAGAGCATGAGCAAAACATCCAAGGACAATTATAATGATATTTTAAAGTATTTGGGTATGTAAACTTGCAGGATGTAAGGGTCATGTCTGTTTTAATTTGCTATATACAGTTACCACCTTTAAGAATACCCATTCCAATCAGTGGAAATGCAATAACTACACCTTTCAATGCTTGTTTCAACTTTGAATTTAAATGCCAACATAATCTTCTGCTCAAAAATCACAAAGCCAATTCCAGCAGAGAAAATTATCATATACTTGTTAAGAAAATTAAACTACAGACAACTGAATTGTCATTCCAAATTATGTTAGGTGACTCAGAAAGGGGAATTTATATTTAAACCGATCAATCTGTATCTAAAAACCCATCCAACAAACTTATTTTTACCAAAGAGTCCCAAAGTAAATACTACAAAGAATTCAGCTTTTAAGACATGCCTCTAGAAGGAAATATAATTGTGTTAGAAATAGTAAATTTCTCTATAACCACAAGGAAGATGTTCAGAATTCTCATCTAGTTAGATGTCCACTGGTTTTATCTTACATGGGACAGTAACATAGAGCTCTAAGTAACTAACACTTAGTATAAGTCACTACCAGTTAGCATATTAAAATTACTTACAGCATTATGAGAAGATGACCATGACTTTCTACTCTACATGGCAAAAGTGTCAGGAGCCAGTGATTATCCAGCGACTGTTGAGTAAGGAATGTGAACTTTGCAGCATTCTCTCTCTTATATACATACACACACACCACACTAATGGATACTGTGCGGACTTCAGGTATAATCGGATTAGGTGACCAATTAATTTCTTTTTAAAAAAAAATCTGTACACAAATTTTTGTAATATTTTATAAAAGAGATTTTTATTTGTAATAGCCCCAAACTTAACCTCAATGTACTCCAATAAGTGATGGGTTAAAGAAACTGTGGTACATACATGGATCTTGGAATTCTGCTTGGCAATAAAGGTGAACAGACTATCGGTACTCTCAACAAGTCTGATATACGTCAGTGGCATTATGTTGAGTGAAAAAGAGCCACGCTCAAAAGGCCACATACTGTATGATTCCTTTTATTTAACATTCTCAAAATGACGAACGTAGACAGACAGAACAGCGGTGGAGAGGGGAGCACAGAAGGGGATCTGTGTGGCCTCCGACATCTGTGACGGAGCAGCTCTACGTCTCGATGTCACTGGTGGCTACACAGATCTGCTGCACACGCGATAGGACTGATGCACACATACAGCATCAGGCACACCAACATAAAGATCCTGGTTTGATGCCATCCTTTAATTCTGTAAGATATACTCATTAAAGGAGAAGTTGATGGAGGATACATGGGACTTCTCTGTACCATCTTTTCAAGTTCCTGTGAATGTTTGTTTATTTTTAAATTTCTCTTGCGGTGAGGTTGATTTACAATGTTTTGTTAGCTTCAGGTGTACAGCAAAAAGAATCTGTTATACATATATCCACTCTTTTTTAGATCCTTTTCCCATATAGGCCATTATAGAGTATTGAGTAGTGTTCCCTTTGCTATACAGTAGGTGCTTGTTAGTTAATAGTGTATATATAGTGAGCAATGAATTTCTTAATCCTTAAGTATATACAGAAACCTTAAAGTCAGACTATAGAAATATACAGCTATAAGGATCATAATCCACAGTGTTAATCATATTGCTAGTCTAATTACGCTGACTTATTGCCTTGTCTTCTTGACATTAGTAACAGTAGAAGGTTTGGTGAAAGTTTTTCATGAAGGAAGAAATATTTCCTCCATGAAACTGGTTAGGAAAGGTTTGGTAGGAAATTATAACTCAAATAATAACTTTTTTTATAAGGACAAAATAATCCAGTAAAAAAAACCCTGGAATATTTATTGAATTTAAAAGCATACCTTTCCACAGAAAAATGTGAGAAACAGAATCATTAGTGCATATGAATTCTTTCCCTCTTAGGGGTTATCTGAATACAAAATTCCTTGTAATTTTAATACTCACACTAGAAAGGGAATGGAAGAGATCTATTCATGTTCATTTATAACTTCTTAGGATATTAATTCTGCTAAATGTCAGTAGAACATTTTAGGTAGCAATGAGAAATTACACTATTCAGTAATATATTTTTACAACCTCAGATGAACCTCAATCTTGTGTAACTGACTTCCTAAAAAGTTTGTATAAATAACACTTTGGTAAATTGAATAATTTTACTTGCACATAAATTGGATATTCTCTTAAGCAAATAACCACCCCAAAATCTGCTCTATACTTTAAAATTTTTATATTACAATAAAGCAGAAATAAATATGTAAGTCACATTCTCCTACTTGGAGCTTAGAATAATCATGGTCTTTATGACAGATCTGAAAACATTTAAATTTTTCATTGAGTATGAGTTTTTGGCATGATGGTTTTTTAAGTTTCTCCAAGTAGAACAGCTTCAGAAGCTGATTTCATGTTAATTCCACAAAGCTAGGCCAAACTTTAGCAGAGTATTTTAATATGTCTAGGCAGCAATACAGCTTAGACTTAGATATATTAGAGAAGTCACAAGATGATGCTCTCCTAAGCTTCTTCTAGTAAGGGAAAAACATATAAGTATTCAGTATTCGAAAAAGAATACCAAAAAGCTCAACCTAATCTTGAAAGAGAAGCATAGGAACATAATAATTCATATGTGAAGTTCAAAGCTCAGAGAAAACAGTGGGTCATATTCTTGGCAGATTTTAAATAACCTGAGTTTGTCGAGAAATATAAATGTGAACACACCAACTGCACCTAGAACATGTATTCTTTAAGGGTTAAACAGCTCTTCAGACATAGTAGAGACTCAATAAATATTCATTGTGTGAAAGAGAGAGAAAATCCACTAGTTTTACCCATCAACATACAATGAACAGCTACTGCAATAACTGAAAATAAAAATTTCTTGAATGAACAGTTATCACTGAGATTAAAGCTGTACTCAACCCTGGTGGCTCAGACGGTAAAGCATCTGCCTACAATGCGGGAGACCTGGGTTCAATCCCTGGGTCGGGAAGTTCCCTGGAAAAGGAAAAGGCAACCCACTCCAGTACTCTTGCCTAGAAAATCCCATGGATGGAGGAGCCTGGTGTCCATGGGGTCGCAAAGAGTCAGACACGACTGAGCAACTTCACTTCACATCCTTTTTGTATTTTAACCAAAAAGAGAAAGAATGAACAAATGCGATCAACTGACCAGGTGTTTTTCAATAATAGGTCACTTAGATATGTAAAGAATGACCAGAATTTTAAATAAGGTTTATTTTAAGCTCTCTGATCAAAATATTACTGCACATTTTAGCTTTTCCCCAAAACATTATTTCTGAGCACAGTCTATCTCCCTAATTTTACAACACTAATGAAACTGCATTTAGCAGTATTTGCTAATCCCTGCTTAGTATTAGACACTTAAATGAAACAACCTGACTTTAAACAGGAAAAGGACAGTTGATTCTTTTCAGAGTACTTTCAAAAGCCCTTTAGTAGAAAGAAAATGACACTGTCAGAAAACTCAAAACTATCATAAATATAATTTGTTTATAGATTACCAGTTAATATAGAGAAAAATCTCTATTTTACTATGATCTTTTGTACCCGTTTATGGAAAGATCATTTCACAGGTTACATGCGCACAGCAAACAGTTTTTAAAGGTAACTAAGCAACTGAGCTCTGTACGTTTTTTTATTATTTTCTAAGATACAAAGATTACTTCACTAATCCAACTTATAAACTGATGTATTTAACTAGGAAACTACAGAAGAAATGTCATGAGAAACTTTATCACACAGACTCTATAAAACACTTTCAGAATCAGAACAACAATAAAAATGCCATGTCTAATGTTACTTATGAAAGGATCCATACTCCACACTATCAAAGAGAGCATACAGTAAGCGCAAGGGACACTGAAAAATGTCACAACATCCTGAAAGAAGTTGTTAAAATGCAGATTGAAGTATCTTTCTACATCACATCAGCAAACCTAGAAAAAGGAAAAGAGCCCAAGGAGGCATAAACTGAGAAGACAGCACACCTTACTTTGCCATGAGAATGAAATATAAAAAGGTACTATTTTGAATGCTGATGAGCTGTCAAAGAACGGTGAAAGTTAAAATCAGTGTTATGCTTGAATGGAATCTTATGATGCTTTATTACAAATGCAAAGGTTACATTATCAAATATGAAAATACAAAAGGACTCATTCTACCCAGATTTTGAGATTTCACATGAAATCTAAATTCTGTCTGAAGAAAGTATATTTTACAGACCAAGGGAAAGGCCTGATAATGACATAATAAAGTTCTGAAGTGCTATGGCATTCTTATATACATATCTGAGGTCTGAATCACTGGGAATACTTGCAGCTATTTTAAGTTCTGTGGACCCTAGAGTTTAGTCCCATTTAGCTTTCTCTTCACCCAACCCCCTGCCAAAACTATTTTTGGCCTTTCTGTGTCTTAACTATATAAGCAATGGGATTACCCATTGTGCATGTTTTCCTGTCCCATAATTAACTGGGTTCCAAAAGCAACTTCCAGCTAACCTGAAGGCAGGACTTAGAGAGTTACATGGCCCTGTCGGCCTCTGTGCATGCCACCTGACCCTGAGCAAATTACTTAACCCCTCAAGAGAGAAGAGAGATTATAAAAGTTATCTGTGAAGAGAGATTGTAAAAGTATTATAAAAGTATTCTACACTGAGTTCTGGTTAAGACTACTTGCTCAATACATAACTAATTATACGAAGAATCGTCTAGTTTATACAGTGCCATAGCAATGGAAACAGTATGGTACTGGCATAAAAACAGACACATAAACCAATGGAACAGAGGGCCCAGATAAATAAATCTACACATATTTGTTGCTGCTCAGTCATTAAGTTGTGTCCGACTTTGCAACCCCATGGACTGCAGCACCCCAGGCTTCCCTGTCCTTCACTATCTCCCAGAGTTTGCTCAAACTCATGTCCATTGGGTCAGTGATGCCATCCAACCATCTCATCCTTTGTCACCCTCTTCTCCTATGCTCTCAACCTTCCCCAGCATCAGGGTCTTTTCCAATGAGTTGGCTCTTCACATCAGACCAATGGCACAGAAGGCCCAGATACAAAAATCCAGATATATGGTCAACTGATCTTTGGCAGAGGTACCAAGAATACACAATGAGAAAAGGATAGTCTCTCTATACATGGTGCTAGGAAAACTGGATATCTACGTGCGAAAGAGTGAAACTGAACCCTATCTTATACCGTACACAAAATTAACTTGAAATGGATTAAAGACTTAACTATAAGGCCTGGAACTGTCAAACTCCTAGAAGAAAACATAGGGAAAAAGCTCAGTCCTGGCAATGACATTTTGGATATAATACCAAAAGCACAAGCAACAAAAGCAAAAATAAACAAGCAACTAAAAAGCTTCTGCACAGCAAAGGAAACAATTAACAAAATGAAAAGACAAGTTGTGGCACAGAAGAAAATACCTGCAAACCATACATCTGATAAGAGCCTAGCATTTTGGATATATACATTTGCTATATCCAAAATATATATACGGAATTCATGTAACTCAATAGCAGAAAACACAAATATGGTTATTAAATAATAGACAAGAGCGAAGTAGAGATTTTCCAAAGATGACATATAAACGGCTAATGAGGGTACATGAAAAGGTGCTCAAACGTCACTAACCAGAGAAACGCAAATTAAAACCACAATGAGATACCATCTCACATTTTGTAGAATGGCTACTGTCAAAAAGATAAGAAAACAACACATGTTGGCGAGGATGTGGAGAAAAGAGCACCCTTGTACACCGCTGGCGAGGATGTAAACTGGTGGGAATGGGAAACAGCATGAAGGTTCCTCAAAAACTTAAGAGCAGAACTAACATATAATCTAGCAATCTCACTCCGAGTATGTACTTACAGGAAATAGCACCAGGATCCTGAAAAGATACCTGCACTCCCATATTCAATGCAGCATTTTCCACAATAACTAGGACATGGAGAACCTGTGTTCACTCATGGGGGAATGGATAAAGAAAATATATACACATAGGTATGTGTACACACACGCGCGCGTGCGCGCGGATTATTACAGTCTTTTAAAAAGGAAATCCTGCCATTGGCAACAACATAGATGAACTTGGAGGATATTTTTCTAAGTGAAATAAGCCAGACACAGAAAAACAAATACACAGGGAAAAAAACAATTATGATCTCACTTATGTGCGTAATCTAATTTAAATAATTCACAGGAGAGAGTAGAATGATGGTTGCCATGAACTGGCAGGTGGGGAAAGTTGCTGGAAGGTTACAAACTTTAAGTTGTAAGACAGGTAAGTTCTGGGAACCTAATGTACAGCTGGTGACTGTAGTCAGTAATACTGTATTGTATACTTGGAATTTGCTAAGAAGAGATCTTAAGTGTTCTCATCACACATCAAAAAAAAAAAAAGGTAGCTCTGTGAAGTGATAGATATGCAGTTATCTTAATTATGGTAATCACTTCACTTTGTAAATGTATACCTAATCATCAAACTGTATACCTTAAAATATATACAACTTTGTCAGCTATACCTCAGTAAAACTAGTTTTAAAAATTCAAAAGAATCATCTAGTTTAATAAACTTAACTTTTCCTTTCCATAGTAGACTCTTTTCCTTACCCAACTGAACTCTTAAAAAGCCCACCCATCTCATTTTAAAGAGAGAGAAAATAAGATGAAGATTTAGGGACTTACTATAAGTCAAATGTTAGAAGTGGATAAATAACCTAAGTCTCTTGACTTCAAATCTAGTTATTTTTCAGCGTACCTTTTTGTTTCTAAGGTTCTTTCACGGGACCATTTGGAAAATAATTTTTTGGTCTTTAACTTGATAAGAGAAAAAAGCCAGGTTATTCTATTAAGGAATAAATGTGGCCACACACTGTTTCATTCCACATTTATCAGGAAAAAAGACACTTCCCAAAGCAAATTTATAGGATCAGTAATAGGCCATGCTCATTCAATCTTATATTCAAAAGTATCTATAGCAATCATACGTATTAAAACTAATTAAGCTACAAAGAGTTCATTGAAGTTTTGTTTGTTCTGCTTAAGAAAACAATTGTATAATGATTTTAGAAAGCATCCGTTTCACCAAATAGTATTTTAGTAATCTAAAAGTTAGCCATGTGAAGCTCTCCCTGTGGCCATACTGGCTAAATAAGGGCCTATTACTGTCAGCAGGAGATAGATACTTGATCTTTAGTGACACCAGGCAGCGATCTGTAACAGTTTTTGCATTCCTGTTATGAAACACATCCAGTTTAGTGAGTTTCTTAATTCTAGTATCTTGGAAGACAATTTTGGACACCAGTCTTCCCACACAATAATGAGTCTCACAAGTTTAACTCATCCTTATTTTTGGTGAGCCATCATTAAAGTACAACATAGTGGCATTTCACTAAGTTACAAACATTCAGAGTTCAAACCCACAAATTGCAGGGATAACTATTAGCTTCTTAGGGGTGAGGGGCTAAATTAATCCAGCGCCAGTTGCTGGGACTATCACCTGAGACCAGAATCTCTGCTTAGTGATTCCTGAGACATTTACCAGTTTATCACCACATATAACTTTTAATAATCATGGGGAAAAGTACTTCTCACTATAAGACAATTCAGAAACAGTACAGATTCTAGAAGTACACAAGGCCAGATACAGCCAAGTTCATATCCTTGACCTTTCAGGAACCAGGATTTCTCACACACTGTCACTTAAACCTGCCTTCTGTCTCTCTCTCTCTCTCTCTCACACACACACACACACACACACACACACTCATACTCACACACATTCTCAGGCTTTTATGTGACAAAGAGAGATGACCAATCCAACCATATTCTATTTCAGTTACAGTCACTAACCTAGGTCTTACATTTTTAGACATTCTGAAAATGTCAAAACATACTCCAGCACAGTGTAACAGTGCTGTGGAAGCAATAGAAAACCTATTCATTAGTAATTTTTACAGCTCAGAAATCACAGCTGATGACCAGTATCAGAGTCTTCTTTCAATTAGGAGCAACAGGATAATCCTGTAGAGTGAACACCATATCTAGAATCAAAAATTAGATTTCAAATCCACTTTCTTGATGAATGAAAGTATATATTGCCTTAAGCACTCACATGTTTCCTTCCTTTCTACCTACATCTTTAGAGATACAACATAATATTGGAGAGGTTATTGAGGTATCTGGGGCTTCCCAGGTAGCTCAGTGGCAAAGAATCTACCTGCAATGCAGGAGATGCCAGAGATGTGGTTTCAATCCCTGGGTTGGGAAGATCCCCTGGAGGAGGAAATGGCAACCCTCTCCAGTATTCTTCCCTGGGGAATCCCATGGACAGAGGAGCTGGGAGGGCCACAATCCATGGGGTCACGAAGAGCCAGACACTACTGAGCAACTAAGCATGCAAGATTGAGGTATCCATGAACTTGCCTGGTCCTGCCAGCTGCCACAGTAACATTTACCTGAGGTAAACACCACAGCTTAAAGGTATCTGCCATGCTTGCTCCTACAAAAATGAAATACTAGAAAAATGTTTTTTCCACAATTTGTTCATAATTAAGGATATTCCTATTTTCTTCAAAATTACTATAAATCCATTATGTATGTGTGTGTGTGTGTGTGTGTATACATATATAGTTTTGTTTTTTTTTTTTGCAAAATAAATGCGAATCTTGTTCTAGAATGAGCCAGATGAGTGATGAAGTCATAGTAGTTCCAGGAATTCAGACGAGGGGTAGAAAGGGAAAGCAAGATGGCTCCTGGCTCTTCCATCGGTTTCTCAAGTTTTTTACATCATAGATGACAGTGTGCTCTCTGTCTTCCATTTACTTTAAGCAAACCCAGCTAGAGACAATTATGAGATAAGCTCAACTTCTTGTTAAAAAAGAACACAGGACAGAAACAGCACAGTGATTTGGTCTCTTAGACATTTAATAAAAGAACAAAATTATATACTGAAGACAAAAACAGCAGCAGCAGGCACAAACCCCGGACAGGTGCTAAGGAAAATCCTATCAGGGGATTTAAACTCTGGAGAAAAGACTAAACTAAAATTAAGAATAACAAAGTCATCAGTAGATACGTCTTGGCAGATTATTAGCTACATGTGAAAGCTTTGATAAAATGGGCTTTTAGCAATGTTTTAAATTTCAGATTTAAGAAAAATCCTCTCCTACTAGCCATTCGTTGAACATTGCCGTTTATTTCCATTGTTATTCACTGCCATGGAGCCCAATTACTCCTTTATTTTCTTCTTCACATTTAGTCTGCATTAGCAAAAATAAAAATCACAAGGATAACATTACCCTTCAACATTTCCCCAATATATAAATCCTAATTTGCATTAAATCCTTGAGGAAACATACACTGTGGTGAATGAAATGTCCTTCTGTAGGAAGTAAATAATGAAGTAATTTTTAGCTAAATATATGTACACATAACTTTACATACAGTTAAACTGATCAAGGCGCTTTTATAATACTAGGTGTATACAATATTCAATATGCTTAGAATAATAGTTATTTGAGAGGAATGTAATTTTGAGCATGAAAAAGTTTAAGAATAAAAAACTTCTATAAATTCACTTAGATCCATTTTGCTACTGACCCACTGATGTAGAAGTTTTATTACCATAATTAATGGGAAAAATTAATGAATGCTACTGATACTTAGTGTAGTTCTCAAAAGCTGAAAATCTTTCTCAAAAATCAGTATTTGAAAGCTATCTCTTTAGGGGAAAAAGTCAAAGCTTTAACTGTCAGTATATTTTTCAGTCTAGTATAAGAAAGCTTTGAAACAAGTAACTCTAAGCACTCTAGGAAAACTAATTTTTAAAGTGGGGGCCACAGGAGTGCGAGACCATAATTTTCAAGAATATTAGCCTGAGAAGTAACTTTATAATAAGAGAATGTCTGAATATCTTTAAAATGGGGGGAAAATGTAATTAAAAATGCTGGAATTCTACAAATTGAGCACAGCACTAAAAATGACTCAAGAGGGGAAATTTAATGAAAAGATAAAAAACTGAAAGCAAACTGACTGATTAAAACACATACACACACACACTCTGAAGGCAGTCATTCAGGATTGTATGTTAGTTGGCTTTGTATTTTCTTTTAAATAGAGTAACTTCTTAATGTATAAAACAATAAAGCTCTCAAGACACTCATGAAAAATTCTTATCAAATTTCACTCTAGAGTTAATAATCTGTTAGACTATTAGGCCTAAATAAATCTATTATGTTAAATCAGGAATTAACACATGCTGTTTTCCATAGCAGGAAATATATAAAATTATAAGCTCGTCCATGTTTTTGTTATTAGGTTTGGTACCCTTAAAAATAAGTGGTATTCTACATCCAGAGTGCTCTAATGCAATTGTCTTTATATCTTTTAGAATTTATAATTCATCTCAATGCTCAATCCTTACAGAAAACCACAAAAGGCTGTGCAACTGCTACTTACTGTCTTGAACAGTAAAACTGTATTTGTTCTGTTTTTGAGCCCATAGGTTTTGCTGTATGACGTTTTCAGAATGAAGCAAATTTATTCTATTTTCTTTTCACTGTTACACATGATTTCTAAGATCATTAATTTTAACACTAACATCCTGTTACATTCTCATTTGAGTTGTTCTATTTATCTCAAAGGTAGACTTACATATTACCATTACAAAAAATAACTATTTGCATAATACTTTATGATTTTACATCTATTACAAACACATCACAGGGAGCCTGAGGATGCATTCAGTAGCTTGTCATTCACCACTTCAAGACCCTTCAGAACTAAACAAGGGGGAGGGTGACATTTTGCTAATGGCAGAAGTAAAGAAATGAATATAAATAACAAACTTTGAAGTTTTAAAAGTGCAAACTACAATTTTTAAAAATGCAAACAAAAATATGATCCATATGCATAAACAAGATAGTTTCAATTTATAAAACTTGGTGATATCTGTAGAGAGTAAGGTGTTTGGAGACTTATGTATCTTCTATGATGATAGCCATTTAAATTATCTAAAACTGTGCTATAAAATAAAGAAAATTAACATCTTCTTGCTAAATTTTATAAATTATACCATATTAAAATTGTACCTATTTACATAATTCAGCTTTTTCTCAGCCTTGTGAAATAATCTGATTATCATTTATTACTCTAGACTTAACCCTATAAATGCATATTAAGAATGTTTCAGAGGGAGATAATAATGATCTAACATGTTTAGAAATCATGTTGTTTCCTAACTTCTTGGTAAAACAACTACAAAGAAAACTGTTTACAGCTTCTGTATTTTCTTCCATAACTACCATTCCAGATAAAAAAATACCGAGTGCTGTTATGTCACCTCCAGTCTAAATGCTCATAGCACTTGAAGCTTTTTGTAAACAATATGCCTCTATACTAAATACCTATCCCTGAGCCACTAGCTACCTAATTTAACATTTTTAAATGTGGTTTTAAATGCAGCATAATACCGTTTTAAATACACACACACACACACACAGAGGAGTGTGCAGAAAAGGAAGGAGGTGGAAAGCAAGAAATGGAGCGCGCTGTTGTTCTTCATTCACGCAGTATAGTGATGTCAGTGTCTGCAGCAGCAGCAGCAGCAGCAGCGGGAAGAACCTTGACCTGTGGAGGCTAAAATCCACTTAAGTCAGAACCTTGCAGAATTCAAAAGAAACTGAGTAGATAATCGTTTGAAAAAATTGTTCAACTGTTCATAGTATGAATTTTAAACAGCAAAGTAAACAGAAAAGATTTAACTTGAGTAGAGAGGAGCAAGGCGGGATGTGGAGAAGTAACATAAAGGTAATATCATCAGGGAACTGGGGGCAGAAGAGCCTACATTCAAAATCACTTCAATGTAAGAAACTGACAAACCACTTGATGTTAAAAAACAGCAGAAAGGCCTCTTCTAGTCCCTGTACAAGCTCTCTGATGATGCAAATCTGTCTCCTGCACAGCCAGACTCAGAGAAGTGTTTTCATCATGATTGTGTTAAAATTGCATTAAACTCAGATGTGCCGTACTACAACAAAGAGGACAGTTTAAGTCTGGTCACAAATTTTATTAAAACTACTTGATGATGGACCTTGTAATTCCTAATCAATTAAGACTTTTGAAAGATGCAGAAAAAGCAAGTTGTACTACGATCTACTGTAACATGCTAGTTAGTGGTTATCAGCAAAAGGGGAGGAGGTAGTAGATGGCCATCATATTGTTGCAGCAATTGCTCAAACTACTCTTACTATGCCCACAAAACCCTCTGGACAGAATCTTTCTGCAGTGCTTATTTTATGGCTCTCATATTAGTCCTTAAAAGAAAGTCCCAAAACCCAACTGATGTACTGTTGAAGCTAAATCACTCAAAAACGTATGTAACTGCCACCGTCTTTTCATTCTGTTACCTTTCATTTCATACAGTTCTAGAAAATGAGCAAGGGAGTCGCATATGGCATTAATCTGTTAGAAAATGGTGGCCTTTTCTATAAAGTACAGCCAAAGATGTGTGTTCAGTTGTGGTCATTATTAGGGCGATCACGTTGTTTTCATTCATTCATTCAGGATTTGCTGGAGGATGTCAGTTTCTGCAGCTGGCTTGACCTGGGGGAGGAGTAGGGGAGCAAATTCCTTCTGGTGCATACAGATTACAGGATGTGTTTCTTGGTGCTCCTGTACACATACCACTGCACTACATCCAACCCTGCCTTCACCATCAAGTGGTCTGAAAACAAGGGCCTTAGCAACATGCAAATTACAGGTCCAAAATACTAAAACAAAAACACCCAAACTGCAGTCTATCTTAACACAATCACTTTCTCCAAGTCCGAGACCCTCATCGAGAAAACTCCATGAAAAAAATGCCACATACCATATAAAACACCATACAGAGCTCCACAATGACTTCCTCGGAAGCAGAGATTTTTTCCTGTTAGCGGTATGATAGGGTCTCTCCACAATGCAGCAGCAGCAGCATCTGTAGCCCTAACCCGCTATCTCATCACATGAGCTACTACTCCTCTTTCCCTTATGAGCTTTACATCTCTGTTTTGGCTTATCTCCCTCTTCTCCCCCAGGACTCAACTGGATCATGCACTATGTCCCTAGAGATAAGCCAAACCACACCAAAACACAAAACATTAAGGGAAGCCAACAGCATCCACCAGGTCTCCATTGCCTTTGACAACTAACAGAAAAGAAACTCGAGATCCTTTAACAGCTCAACTGAACTGTTAAGTGTACTTAAAAATGGAAGGAAAAAAGTGAGCACACTCCACAAATAGGTCCTTAGAAATTTACCACGCAAGTCTTGAGTTGGGCATAAACTGTTTTCAGTGCAGTACCGCCCGGATGCATATGACTATATAAAGTAGAGAAAAGGAGACCAAAAAAAAAAAAAAACCCAAACACTATACACTTCAATTGCACATCCAAAACTGTCCCCTCTACACACCCAACAGGATATCCTTACATCATAACTAGTGCCTCCACCCCTCCAAAAAAGAAAAAAATTACCCCGGTAGGCACAGACACATTATGGGAACTTTGTAGGAAAGCACAAAGAGGTTGTAGAGATTACAACCACCACCTTATCTGCTGCCCGAGTTGGTGTGCGTGTTTTTTTTTAAGTGTTTCACCCAGCTCCTCCTTCCCCCACTACAAACAGCAAACACAGGAGTGAGCTAATCAGCTCTTAAACTGAAAAACCTTTCGATGCAGGCGTGTGATGGTAGATAAAAGCTGAAGGGGCGGCAGAAGGGTCAAATAAAAGTTGCTCTGCAGTCCGCTCCTCCGAGCCCCGTAGCGACCGCAGGGGGGTGAGGTTCCCAAAGCCACTTTCACACCTTCGATAATGCACTAGCAAAGAGAAGCCCGGAGAGGCTGAAGTTTCCACGGAGGGCACCGTCGGGGAAGGGAGACGTAGCCCGGGAGGACGGAAGGGTTGGGCTCGCTACCTCTGCAGACGGGCGAGCCGGGGCTCCGTCGCTCAGGTGAGTTGCTCCTCCGGTGGCTCTCGGGGGACCGTCTCGGGCGGCCCTTGGCCCGCGGCGCCTGCTCGGTTGGGGCCGCGGCCGGCGGCGGCGTCGGGCTGGGCGGGCTGGGGCCGCGGGCCGCGCCGGGCCC
>NW_024070202.1:16440896-16501887 GCF_014754425.2 Oryx dammah | reverse complement strand
GGGCCGCGGGCCGCGCCGGGCCCCGGGAGGCTGCCCAGCGAGGCGGCGGCGGCGGCGGCGGGCGGGCGCGTGGGACTGTGCTGGCTGCCCCGCAGGAGTTGGTAGGGCACCGTGGCGCGGATGGGCTGCAGCAGCCGGCCGGCTCCCGCAGCTGGGGCGCAGCCCACACCGCCGCCGCCGCCTGCACCGTTCCCGCTGCCGGTGACGGGGGCGGCGGGCGGGGAACCCGCGGCGCTGCGCCGCATCCTCTGCGGCGGGGGATGAGGGGTCTGAGAGGAACTGGAAGAGGAGGAGGCAGTGGACATGGTGGCTCCGCGGGCCCGGGACGACGCCGGCCGACACCGAGGCGCGGAGCGGGAGGCGCGCGAGCGTGTGGGAGCCGGCGCGATAGTGCGTGCGAGTGTGTAAGGGGGAGGGGCGGGGGTATCGGGGAGAGGGAGGAGTCTCCCGGCTCCCCCTTCCCAACGCGCACCCCCGCCGCCTCGGCGAGGGGGGAGGGGAAAGCTGCGAAAACAAACGTCCAACGGCCCCAACCGCCCGGCCGGGCTCGCAGTGGCGGTCACGGCTGGGGCCGCAAGGAGCCCGAAGCCGCCGCCGCCGCCCCAGGCATCGCGCTGACAGGGGAGAGGGGCAACTGGCCGGATCACGCCGACTCGCGGGGCTGCACGCGCGGAAGAGGCCGGTAGCTGCAAAGGGCCTGGACCCCTGCTTCTGGGGACCGGAGTAGGGGGAAAAGGGCCTCGAGGTGCCCGGTTCTACGCGGAGCCGCGCCACCGCAAACGCCGCCGCCGCCGCCGCCGCCGCTCCTGCCCTCTCCTCACTCCAAGTGGCAACTAACCCCCTAACCCGTACCCCGCCCCCGGCACCGCCTCCCGGCGCTCGGGCCCGGCAGCTGCCGCAACGAGCATTCCCATTGGCTCCGTCCTTCTCCACCAACGCTCTAGTGATTGGTTTCAGGATAGGAGTGAGAGGAGCACCTGCGAATGAAAGTGGGTGTCGTACTCTGGAGGCGGGATATGAGGGGTGGAAGAGGGAGGAGGGGGCTGTGGGCGCAAGGAGGGGCGTGAGAGTTGACAGCCTTTGAGCTGAGAGGGGGACTTTGATTGGGCTGCCTTGAGAGAGTGGGTCCGTACGTGTCCTGCCCCAACACCCACAGACACGCGTACACCCGAGGAAGCAGGTTACGAGGGCTCCACCCTCCAGGGCCGATTGTACAGTATGAGACAGAGGATGCATCAGGCAAATTTGACTTTGCAAGTACACCTGTTCTGATAGTGGGATGTTTTAGAATCCATCCCTTTCTCTCTAACTTTAGTAATCTGAGGTTTTGCGGCGAGCAGACTAATCGAAAGAACTTCAGGCCATCAGAAGCAATGTGTGGGAGCTGGATTGAACACCAAGTGGATACTTTTACAGTTAACCTATGGAGTGAAAAGAGTTAGTCAAATCTTATGTTCCAAGATAATAACTTAGAATTGCAAGAGTTAACAAGGAGTTGTACATCATTACAGCATTAAATACATTAATACATTAATGTAGGGTACCCTGTTGTCTTTTCCAGAAGAAATTTCTGGGAGAAATAAGGACCAGACTTGATGTAACAATACACTGTGGTAAATTTCGTTTTTATTCTGCAGGGAAACTGAAGGGATACAAAGATTTTAGATGACTACCAGGAACCTAAGTTTAGCCCTAAATTGTTCCTGCTTAAACCTTAAGGAACAATTGATTGAAGGGTCTACATCAGATAACCTCCCTTAATTTCCATGAGATAAGAAAAGCATAGCTGGTGGGTCAGATTGGTCTACTCTTGGTGTCTGCCCACAGTGACAAGCTTCCTCTGATTTTAGGCTCTAAATGCAGGGGTCACTTAGAAAGGGGCCATCCTTCTCAACTTCCTTGTGTCCTCAGAAAAGAAAGTATACCCGGTTCTGTAAAAAGTGGATGAAACCCACTTTTTCTGTAAAAATTCAAGAATTGCTCCCATTAAGACTAGTGATAGTTCCTCACTTTATCACATACTAGAATAATAGTGAACATTTATTGAACATTTCATGTGTGTGTCATTGTTCTAAGACTGTTGTATGTGTTAACGCCTCCAATCCTTCTATAATCCACAACGTAGATACTATTATTATCCCCACTGTGTTCATATATGTTTGTTTTCCAGAATAATATATTAATTATGAATACAGTAAAAATTTTACTCTTTAAAATTTGGTATAATTGACCTATTGTAGTATTTTTTTCCATCTAAAATAAAAGATTTCCTTATTCATTAGGAAATTGCATTCCTTCCTTCATGAGGAAAAATAATGATAAATGGCTTCTTTTTGATGACTTTTTTGGAATATCAAGAACAAAAATTGACAGATTAAAATAAATGAAGTTTTTTTAAAGTTGCTGATAAAGATCCAAGTTGTTGATTTGATTACAGCATGGTTTCATTATAGAAACGTTATCTCTGGCAACAAACTCAATGCTTTCGATTACAATAATTCTAAGTTTATACCAAGACACACCCATAATGATCAATACTTCAGTTCAGTTCAGTCTCTCAGTCGTGGCCGAATCTTTGTGACCCCATGGACTGCAGCATGCCAGGCTTCCTTCCCTGTCTATCACCAACTTCCAGAGCTTACTCAAACTCATGTCCATAGAGTCAGTGATGCCATCCAACCATCTCATCCTCTGTCATCCCCTTCTCATGCCCTCAACCTTTCCCAGCATCAGGGTCTTTTCCAATCAATACTTGATTTGGATCTAAAACAACATACCTTTTAAAGGCTTTCTGTATTTGTTCAAAACTATCATACCAACTTAAATATCCAAAACAAATCTAAATAACACACAAAGAGAACCAGTATGATCTTAAAATGCTATTTTTAGTTGCTGGTAAGTCATCAAGTCATCATGACCTATTTGGATGTTAGTCACCTCTTTACTAAAGATACCTTGGTTGTCTCTTAAACCTTTGTTCTCATGAAATAAATATTGATCTTTATGTATAAGGAATTGAGTCTCTAAAGAAATGAAAGGTGGGCTAAAATAAACTAAACCCATATCTGCTTTCAAATGTCCACATGTTGAGGTCTTAATAGCATTTTCTTCTTAGTGAGGACGAGAGTGGGCTCCAAGGGTATAAATTTAAGTTTTAGGAAAACATAATCCCCAGTAAATTGGAAACCCCTTAGAAGGAAGTGTGAATTTCTAGGCTAGAAGAGCATTGTTGTTATCGGACTGTGCTAGGTATGGAACGCATTATCTCTGTTTGTTGAATATAAGTGTAACAATCCCTGTAAATTCTGTAAATGTTAATATTGATAATAACCTCTTTTTTGTGTTGTCCTGCCAGGAAGGAGACACCACTGAAAGCACAATCAGGTGGCAGGGGAAACATCTCTGTCCTCAGTAACCTGTGTCTTAGTTATTTGTGGAACAGATCTCACCATAGCTTATCTGAGGTAGAACTCTGTTACACTTACTTCTTGATTCATATATGGTAATGGGCTGTATTACCCATTAGGTTACATTAAAACTTGGAATCATTGGCTATGTCTGATTAATATGCAGTCCTGTGTGAAAAGAGAACGAGATAACCATCGGGCCTACAGAGCTACCCAAACCCCCCTCTTCTAGTTTCATCCACATTTGCCAGGCTGTGCATCCAAGGCCCAACCAAATGTAAGAGGCAGTCCAGGCTGTCAGCCTTAGAAATGAGGTCATGGCTGAGAGAAAACACTAAACAGATCTGCACTGATGTTCAGCTTAAGCTGATTAAACTCTCTTGTAGGTGGATTCTTTATAGCAACAACAAAAAGAGCCTTGCCTGAATTTTTGTCCCTGGCAGATGCTTACAGTAAAACTCCTTACTGCTTTTGACAGCCTACGTGCGCCTTGGCACTAGGTGTCCTCTCTGCCTGAGGAGTTCTTGCCCCAGTTACCCACATGGTTTGCTCCCTCAGTTCCCCCAGGTCTCTACTCAGAGGTCATCCCCTTCACAATGAAAGCTTTTCTGAAAACTCTTTTGAAAATTGCAAGCACCCCCGAGATGGTCCCTACTCTCTGTCATACTTTTCTTTCCCAGAGCACTGATCACCATCCACACATTGTATATTGTAATTATTTTTTATTCTGTGCGTGCAGAATACACTATGAAGGCAAGACTTTTTATCAGTTTTATTATTGCTGAATCTCCATAGTAGTGCTTGGTGCCCGGTAGACAATATTTGCTTAATGTTTTTAAAAGAGTAGCAAATTTTAATCAGTGCTTGTTCCAAAGACTAAATTGCACCTTTCATTAGAAAACAAAATTGACAATAACAAGTGTATGTGTATCACTGTCTTAGAGGCATAGCCACAGGGTAGAAAAATGTTCCATGTGGCTTCTGTAAACTATACAGATACTCACACTGGGGCTAGCATTCAAAAGGAAAGTGTATCTTGTATTGTGATTGTTATAAAGGCAGAGTAAAAAATACTAGTCCTCGTGGCTCTTGTAGGCTCATCTGATGTTGAAAATGGAGAATGAAATTGGTAATGGAGAAAAGGCAGTTGAAATCTGCAGAAAAAAATAACCAACTGAAATTGACAGAGGCCAGTTGAGGAGGATCAGTTAGAGAATGACATCTGCTGATATGTAATTAGTTCTATCTCTCTATTGGGAGCAGTTATTCTCAAGAGGCCTGTGTGAGGGAACTGAAAAATACATATATTTAATTAAGCAGAAAGGAACATTTCATGAAAATAATAATCATCTTACTTTGTTTCTTCCCCCCCCCCCACCTTTATTGAGATGTAATTGACATGAAAGATTGTATAAGTTTAAGATATGTAACGATTTGATACTTAGTGGAAAATAACATCATAAGGTTAGTTAACACATCCATCACCTCACATAGTTACAAACTTTTTTATCATGAGAACTTTTAAAATCTATTCTCTTAGCAACTTTTAAATATTCAATTTAGTATTGTTAAAAAATAACCACTATACCTCACATTGTATCCCCAGAATGTATTCATCTTATACCTGGAATTTTGTACCTTTGACCATCTTCACCCATTGCCCCCACTCTCCAGCCCTTGCTCCTGTTCTCTATTTATACAAGTTTGGATTTCTTTTTTCTAGATTCCACATATAAGTGAGATCATATAGTATTTGTCTTTTTCCATCTGACTTACTTTACTTATAACGCCTTCAAAGTTCATCTGGGTGGTCACAAATGGCAGAATGTCATTCTTTTTATGACCGAATAATACTCCTTAACCATCGGGCCTACAGAGCTGTATATATGTCAGATTTGTTATCCGTTCATTCACTGATGGACACTGAGGTTGTTTTCATATCTTGGCTGCTGTAAATAGTGCAAGCATGGAAGTACACGTATCTCTTGGAGAGACTGATTTCATTTCTCTTCAGCTACATACCCAGAAGTGGGATTGCTGGATCATATGGCAGTTCTATTTTTAAGTTTTTTAGTAACATGTAATGTAGTGGCTGCATCAATTTACAGTCCCATCAACAGTGCACAAGGGTTCCTATGTCTTTATATCCTCCTCAGTACTTATTATTGCTTGTCTTTTTCATAATACCCATTTTAACAGCGAGGTGGTAGCTCAGTGTGGTTGTAATTTGCATTTCTCTGATTAGTGATGTTGAACACCTTTTCATGTACCTGTTGACCATTTGAATATCTTCTTCAGAAAAAATTCTCTACTCAGATCCTTTGCCCATTTTTAAGTGGATCGTTCGTTGTGTTTTTCTTTTTCGTTGCTTTCATACGAGTTGCTTATATATTTGCAGCATTAACCCCCATTGAAATATGTTATTTGCAAATATTTCTCCCATGATATAGGTTGACTTTTCATTTTGTTGATTGTTTCTTGTGCTGTGTAGAACGCCTTCTAGTTTGATGTAGTTTCACTTGTTTATTTTGTTTTGTTGCGGCACTTTGGGTATCATATCCATAAAATCCTTGCTAAGACTAATGTCAAGGGATTTTCCCTTATGCTTTGGTTTTTAAAAGTTCAGAAGAAGCAATAAAAATCAGGGATATTTTCTTTTTTAACTAGTAAATATCAAAAGAGTAAAGGATGCAACTATTATTACCTGGATAGAAAATAGTGATGAGGACCACCAGTTTTTCAGCTTTCATCTTCACAGCAATTCCTGTCACCAACTATGATGCCAGGGGCACATCCCCTAAGCTGGTATACGTAAGTAGGATTTTATCATTTAACTAACATATTATATTCTACAAACCCAGCACATTCAGAGTCTAAATAGACTTTGGGACCAGGAAACTGGAAATATTCTCTCTTTCCTGTGACATTTCATTTGTTTTAATTCCAAACACAGTATCAACAATATATGAGAGCAGTTGTGATCCTACGAAGAGACTGTACTTGATTATCACAGTATTATTTTTTTAATGAGAGTTTAGAGTAATTAAAATTTGTCATTGATTAATTTCCTCCTACGTGGCTGAAGTTTACTTTTTACCACATAAGTGTATTGAATGACTGTTGTTAAAGTGCCATCCATTCATCAGCAGTGCTTGACTAGAGAAATTTTTTTAATTATTAAAAAAATTTTGTAACACATAATTTCCAGTGGCCTCCCCAGTATCCTGTTGAAAAGGTTCATATTAAGATATTTAATAAGCCTGTATGAGGATTTAATAGCAATAATACTAGCATCAGGCCTTAGTAACTCCTCATCAAGTTACTTATTAAATACCTTCAAAGTAAGACACTGTTGTATACTTGGTAAGGGCTGCACCTGTTCTCACACTTTGGTAAATTGAAATCCATCAGAGGCGAAAAGATATTTCTACAGATAAAGTCTACACTAGCATGGCTTCCATAGGAGCTATGCAGATAAAGGAAATTGAAGTAATGGGAGGGAAAGATCACTTTTGAGGAACGGCTTCAGGAAAGAGTGTGAAGAAGTCTTGTCACTAGGAAAACAGAGGATGTGTTAGGAGATGATCGAGCAGCCTGCCTCGACTGATTGAAGATAAGGCTTGGTCTGTTGATGACATGTCATGACATGTCATGGAGGTTTCACTTTATTGAGTTTGCACGGGGAGCTGTTGAAGATTCTTGAATTGGTGGGGGAGACATGAAAAGAGCTGGACCTTATGAAGATTAACGCAAGAAGAGTCTACAGCTTGGATGGAGACTGCAAACTGGAAGATGATAGGCTTTGAGAAGAGTCTGTGGAAGTTTAGGTAACAGGAGTTAGGGGAGTGAGAGGAGTGAGGGGGACATGCAGAGGGGGAAAGGTGCAAATGATACTCCTTCTCAGCTGATGGACCTTGAAAGGGGGAGGTCAGACAGCTCTGAAGTTTCAGGCTTGCATGCCTAAGAGGATAGTGGTGGCTTTAATAGGAACAGGGAGCCAAGAGAAGGAGTAGGGTTGGGAAAAAATAATGAGTTCAGTTATAAATAAGGGAACCAGAGGATATTCATAGGGAGACAGTTTTTTCCTTTGTATTACTGAGATATAATTGACATACAGCACTGTATAAGTTTAAGGGGTACAGCATCAAGACTTGACTTGCCTATGTTATAACATGATTACAGTAACTAGCCAACATTCATCATCTCATATCGATACAAGGCAAGGGGAGAATATTTTAGAGTTCTTAAAGACAGTTTTTAAATGATAGTTGAGAAGAGCAGAGGTTTGGTTTGGGGTTGGGGAGAGGTTATTCATGCACATTTTGTATGAAGCCATGGACACAAATGAAGCTGGCAAGGGAAAAAAGTATAGCAGTAAAGAAAAAGAGGATTAAGGACAAAATTTGGGGAAATTATGCATTAGTGGAGGAAGATATGTAAACAAATAAACCAAAGAAAACAAAACTAGGAAGCACTTCTTAATTAGAGTTTGGGGTCTCTGAGGATGTTTGGTAGATGCCTCTGGGGATCTGGGAGCTCACAACCCCTTCTCTAAGAACTAGTCCTCCCCCAGCACAGAGAGAGCTTAGGCCTGACAGCTGTGTTTGTACACAGTGACCTTGTGTTTCTGGCCATGGTTGGCTTGACCTGAGTTCGATAACTGACCAAAGCTGGACCAATCAAATTTTCTCCCCTGGAAATTTGGAATTAAGAAATACAATGTTATTCTATTAAGGGCATGAACTGGGTGATCACAGAAACTTGTGCCTGCAGTGGCCATCTTCTTTCACAGAAATGGAGAAGCGGAGGAAACCTGACTTCTGAAAGAAAAGAATGAAGTGACTTGCAGAAAACAGAAATGAGAACAGGTGACCTGAGAGAGAGAGAGACTGAGAGTATGTTTACTTTCCCATAATGACTTGTTCAATCTAAAACCATCCCCACACCTGCCTACCCCTAATACAACCATCAGATCTACAAATCTTTTGGCACTTGGACCAGACCCATCTCTCCTTCCTTTCTGTTACAAGTGATATTTTCTCCTCTCCCATCAAAACCCATTCCTCTACTCGTGATTTAAATCCCTTCCCCTCTTTCCTTCTTAGGGGCTTCATTTCTTCAGTAATCCCTTTCCTCTTGTAAATCATCAGCTTCTTGATTATCCTGAACATGTATGCGTGTGTGCTCAGTTGTGTCCAGCTCTTTGCAACCCCATGACTGCAGCCCACCAGGCTGCTCTGTCCATGAAATTTTCCAGGCAAGAATATTGGAGTGGGTTGCCATTTCACTGCATTCACTAGGTATGAATATGCTCTATCCCAACATTTAAAAAAAAAAATTCTTATGCTGTCCCTCTCCATCTATAGTACTAATTCTCTGATTCCTTCACAATAACCATTCTTGAGAAAGATGTCGGCAAGTTAACTCAGATTTGCTCTTCAATCTACTCAGACTTCCACTCCCGCCATGCCCGTGGAAACTGCTAATCAGTGTTGTCAGCAGCCTCCATGATGCCAGGCCCAATGGGTGTTCCTTGAACCTTAGCCTCCTACTCCAACTTTTAGCAGTTTTCAACGCTGTTGGTCAGGTTCAACTTCTTTTTTTAAAAAGTTGCTTCTGTCGGCTGATCTGTCTCTTACTTCTCTAACCACTGCTGTTAGTGACCTTCAGGGATTTTTCCTCCTCTGTGTGTGTGTGTGAAGTCGCTCAGTCATGTCCCACTCTTTGCAACCCCCTGGACTGTAGCCCATGAGACTCCTCCGTCCATGGGATTCTTCAGGCAAGAATACTGGAGTGAGTTGCCATTTCCTTCTCCAGGGGATCTTCCCGACCCAGGGATTGAACCCAGGTCTCCCTCATTGCAGGCAGACGCTTTAACCTCTGAGCCACCAGGGAAGCTTTCCTCCTCTAGTGGCCTCTAAAAACTGGGCTCCTTTCTCTGCTTTCTTCTCTATGAACTCACCTTCTTGGTAATCTGTGTCCTTCCCATAGCTTTAACTACTATAAAATGGTAACAAACTCCCAAATTTATCTCCACAGTGTAGACATTTCCTCCAAATTCTGTTTCCAGGTACTCATTTGCCTGTATGACATGTCAAGTCTCCATGAATATATGAAATTAACGTATCTGAAATAGAACTAAAACTCCACATTTCTGTATCCCTTTCCTCCCCTCCCTATCTTCATTTTTTCCCCACTTCAGTACATGGTATCACCATCCACTCAGTTACTCTAAGCAAGACTACCCAGGCAACATTCTTGATTTTTTTTTTCACTTTCCTTCCTTCCCCAACTCTAACCCATCAGCTGGTCCTTTTATTTGCTCCTCATGAATAGACATCTAATCCATCCAGGTCTATCCATCTCCTCTGCTACCAACTTAATCCAAACTGCCATCGTCCCTTACCTGAGTTATTGTTGTAGCTGCCAACTGGTCTACCTTCTACCCTTGCCATCTTTAATCTGTTTTCTGCTAATTAGTCAGGGTAAACTTGGAAATACATTGGACCCTCTTATTTCCTACTTAAATCTGTTTGATGTCTTCCAGTTACTTTGCGCTGAGATCCAAATTCCTTTAAATAGCTTTAAAGGTCTGCCTCCTTCTCCAACCTCACCTTGCTCTATTCTCCCTGCACCCTTCAGGTTCCAGCCACAGTGGCCTTCTTTCATTTCCCCTGAAACACCCCTACAGGACCTTCACACCTGTGTCCTCAGCCTAAAACACTCCTTCCACAATCCCGTTTCTCAGCTTCTCTGACTGGCTCCCTCACAGTCTTCAGATCTGCTTAACTGCCATGTCTTTAGAGTGTCCTTTCTGAGTTCCCACCTACTAGTAATAACTTATAATATTGTATCACGAGGTCAGTTTGTTTCATCTGTAGAGCTCATTACACGGTGTAAATACATATTTGGTTACCTGTTGATATAAGCCTTCCCTGCTGCTGCTAAGTCACTTCAGTTGTGTCCGACTCTGTGCGACCCCATAGATGGCAATCCACCAGGCTCCTCCTTCCCTTGGATTCTCTAGGCAAGAACACTGGAGTGGGTTGCCATTTCCTTCTCCAATGCAGGAAAGTGAAGTCTCTCAGTTGTGTCCAACTCTTAGCGACCCCATGGACTGCAGCCTACCAGGCTCCTCCATCCATGGGATTTTCCAGGCAAGAGTACTGGAGTGGGGTGCCATCGCCTTCTCCACTAGATTGTAAAGTGTCTAAAGACAGAGACCTTGTCTCTTCTATTCACTTCTTGGTCACTTGACACCTAGCAGTGCCTGGAATACAGCAGGTGCCCAGGAATTCTTTGTTAAAACTTTATTGCTTACTGATAGTTTCCCTGGAGGAGGGCATGGCAGAGCACTCCAGTGTTCTTGCCTGGAGAATCCCATGGACAGCGGAGCCTATAGTCCATGGGTCTACAGTCCATGTAGACTGTAGGAGGGCTGTAGTCCATGGGGTCACAAAGAGTCACACACGACTGAAGCGACTTAGCATGCATGATAGGTTTCCGGTTCCTAATTCTAAGCTTGGTGCAGTGATATTACACTTTCTGTAAGAGTTTCTGTGGTCTTAAATTACCCTGCCCCTTATTGTTTCAATTATTTGAATAAGATTCTGTCCTTACAATTCCATGATCACTAATTGATTAGTGTTTTTTTTAAAGGATGCAGTGATCAGCAATGTCAAAAGCTGTTAGATGGAGAAGAATGTTAGGGGCTAAGCAAAAATCACTGGATCTTATCACTGGTAATCTTCACACCAGCAGTGTCAATAAAATGTGGCTCTGCAGAAGCCAGGGTACAGTTGGGTTGATGAGAATGGTGAGAAGATGAATGCAACTAATAATAGAGAGTTCTCTTCCTGAGAAAATTGACAGTAAACATAAGGCATGAAGTAAACTGAGATCTTGGGGTTCACTGGAATCCAAACAAGTATAAAAAGCTTTAGTTTAAAAAGAACAGGGAAGAAACGTCTATTGATCGGCTAATGGAAGCCAAAAGAGAAAAAGTTTGAATGAGGAAGATTAAGAGATTTCGTTTCTATGAGGCAGTAGAGGATTTGATCAACAGCACAAGTCTGACAAAAATAGAATAGTGTTTTCCCTTCCATTACAGGATGAAGGGAAGATAAGAGAGTGAAGGGAAAGAAAAATTCTATTTAGCACAAAGGGAGGCTGAACATGGCCATTTGAGGAGGTAGCAATGTCTTCTACAACTGGTTGTCAAGGGGAATCTCTGGGAAGACTTTTCCAGACTACACTTCTATCCCTTTGCTCCATCACCTCCCTGCCCAAGATGGGTGATGCTGTCCACTGCCACTGCAGTGGGGACTCATTGCCGAGGGCCACAGTGGTTGTTGGGAATGTGCCTTATCTCTTAGGTGGGGTAGAATAGAAAAAAAGCCTACAGTCACTGAGGAGGGGGGTCGGCAAAAGGGAATATCAGGGTGTGAAGAGTTCTAACATCATCAGGAATACAACAAGGGCACAGCTATTTTCCAAACATATAGCTCATGAGGCATTCTTGGGACCTTCCTAAAAAATAGATTTCAGCCTTGTTCCTTGTAGAGTCTAAATTCGGCAGGTCTGGGAGCAGGAGGGGTAGGAGTGTATAGTTTTCTACAAGTTCCCTGAGTGATGTATATGATTAGGCAAATTTGGGGAACTGTTGATTAGAAATGAATAAAAGTTCCCCAGATTTCATCACAGGCCCTAAATATCAGTGTTTAGCAAAATATAATTTAAAGAAATGTTGATACCTGACATCAATTTATGGAAATTACACAAATAAAACAGTTTTCAAAGGATAGGTATCTAATTCTATGGTTCTGAATAATCTATACCAGTATTTAAATATGAGTAGTTTATGGGTATTTCTTTATTATAGAGAATTTCACTGAGGAAAAGGTAAATGGAATAAACCAGCTAACAGTGATTACTCATAATACAGTAACAAGTCAGGTATTTTAAAGCCTGTTCTGCTTCTAGTTTGCTTAGCTCCCAAATTAATAAGCTAAACATAATAAAAATCTAAGAATGTAACTTGACCTTACCCATTCCTAGCATTCTTAAAGGAGATCTTTAGCCTGACAGCAGTAGAGCCATTAAGAGCAGATTCAGATCTGCTTAAAATATTTTTTCCATTCCCTCCCAGAAAGGGTGATTTGTATTGATATACAACATTCGAGTCTCAGACCACTTTCAGGGACCACAGGGCCTCACTAATTTGTACCAGTTTTCCTCTCTCCTAGTTGACTCTGACCATCAGGTATAAATTAGTGCTAAATCAATATTAGCTGATACTTCTCCAGGTGTGGGAAGTGTGGAAACGGGATCACATGAGCAAACACAGCCCTTCTTGGCTACATTTAAAATAAGATGGTTATTATTACACTGCATGTGGAAAAGGCTTTTTAAAAAACAAATCTCATGCCACCTTAATTTGCATTAACTCAATAGACTGACGTCAATAGCCAGAATCAATTTTCAGGTGTTAGTCTCCCTGCCACCCTTCACACTTCCTTCATTCATTCAGAGAGGCTTCTCCTGCCCTTGTATTCCCACCTTTAACCATGCCACGTGGGCCACACTGTCCTTGTTCCTAGTACTGCTTACTCATAGGGTTGAGTGGAGGAGCCCACGGGGACTTAGATTACATACCTGCTCTAATCGCTCACCTTGGGTGGAGCAGTGTCCTATATAAACTTCAGTTTTGCCACAGCACCATTACTCAGTAAGGTATTTATACAAATGTCACTTAATCGCATGAAAATAAACAAGGCACTTAAATTTGTTACTGAGAAAGAGGCTTTAGGCTTTAGCTGCCCCCTTTCCTTACTCAAGGGCCAATCTCACCTCACTTATTCTTGCAAAACGTTTAAGGAGTTTTCCTTAAAGAAAACCTAAGAAAAACCAGTCTGAGTAGAGAACTGTGAGTCAGGTCTAAGCTACCCTTACCTTTGAAAGAATTAGTTCCTTAGACACCTTGTCATTTGTCTCAATATTTCCCAGTCATAGCTATTCATAGTGGAGCTGGGCATTCAACGAATTCATAAATATCAAAAACATATATGTTCAGTATTCAACTAGAAATGAAAACCAAAACAAATACTCAGCATTCCAAAGAAATAGGGTGATTCTCCATGATTTTTTCTTTTCTAGAAATTTCATAATATTTTTAAAGCCCTTTCATAAGTAGGACCTTTTTATATGCAATACTTGTGTGAAGTAGTTATATGACTTCCATTTTACAGATGGGGAAATTGAGGCTTGAAGCCTTGGCTGGGGTCACAGCTCATGAGAGATTCAGAACTGGAAATCAGCTCTCCTGACTGCAGGCCCAGTGTTCTTTCCTCTGTATAGAAACTGCCTGTATAGGAAGAGAGTCAGGGGTATGTTGAGTAAATAATAGAGAAGCATGGATCTTTTCCACCCCTGATCATTGAAGGACCTATCAGCTGATCGTGTATGTGAGAGCGGACACTTCCTGCCTGAGAGATTGATTACCTACTTGCCGAGCAACCTGATGATGCACCCTGATAGGAAAAGGGCTGTCTACAAGGTCCTAATTTGCTTTACACACCCCGAGTTCCTGCTAGGAAGACAGGGTGTGGTAATTATATATCTTGCTTTTGGCTTATCTTCTCCGTATCCTCACCCTCACAGATGTCTTTCAAACATTGGTAATTACAGCTTTCACAGCCAAAGCCTACAGACTCCTAATCCACACAGATGACATACCAAAATCTACTCAAACATGTAAGGCTAGAAAAACTTTCAGCTACTGGACTCACATTAAAAAGAAAACTGCTTCCAAAAGAGGCAGGCTTTATTTCTGTGTCCCTCCTCCACTGCATAGATGGATCAATGGTTTCTTGTTGAACTGTGAGGGTGCAGATTAACTCATTTACTCTAAATGCAATCAGCAATTTAAGAACAGATTATAGTACATGTGCAGATGACATGACCATACCATTAAAACCAAATAGTCTGACATTGGAAAACAGACCCAGATGAATGAAACTAACTTGAAACAAGGAACTGCTTCTAAGCAAGAGGAAGAATCAGTATCAAGAAATAAGTACAGCACAGGAAAGCAGTTATCCTTGTCAGGCTGGCCTATAAATGGAACCTGAGTGAATAACATCAGAATCTCTTAAGAATTCAGTGAGTTCTTCCTATAATGGCAGTGAGACAATATATAAAGAATGGTGAAATTTCCCACCATCAGTGTCACTGGCCAGACCAATGGCAATATATCCTGTACAACTTGGTGTCTTGCAATTTAGGAAGGTCTGAATGTTTAAGAATTATGAGAGTAGACTCTAGAAAACATCAAACCAGTTTCCAGGACTTAGTAATGATCTTCAGAAATATTGGTGTATGTTTACTTGAATTGTAGAAAACCGCAAGGGCATCTTACAGATTTGAGAAACGCAGGGCAAATAGAATGATCTAGCATATGTCCAGCATCTACGCTGTGCAGGACACTCTATATACATTATCTCATGGAGTCTTTCAAAACCCTGCAATGGAATCCTCAGAGAAACTGAAAGTAAATGAGAGTAATAAAGTCCAAGTGAAAGGTTAGAGTCCTTTATTTAGTATTTGGTCCAGGGTCAAAGCCTGTGCTCCTGACACCAAGTCTCCATAATATTATACTTCCCAAGATAGTTTCTAGAAAGATATATCTGAGACAGTGATATATGCCTATGTAGAAGTAGGAAAATTGACTAAATTCCTCTGAAGTTGCCTTTAACTCTGTAGTTTTAGATTAAAATTAAAATCTATAGAAATTTGGTTCAATGCTTTTATAATCATGAAAGATCTAAGACCTGTAATGTGGGGAAGACTTTAGGAATTTATATTTAAAGGTTTTCCACCTACACTTACATGTTCAACAATAAGGACTTGGTCTAGTTATTAAAGTATAACCATGCAATGGGATTCTGTGTTTAAAATTATGTAGAGGAAACTTTAATGATTGTAAGAAAACATTTTGATATATAATTATCAAATGAATTTTTAAAAATCAGTAAAATCAAACCAAGCTATAAAGTATGTTTCCAACTGAATTTGAATATGTTTTTATATACACATGGATAAAAGCAACTGGGAGAATATATACCAAAATGTTAACAGTGGTTCCCTGGCATAACTGATGGCTTTTATTTTCATATCTGGGTAGCTTGAGATTTTCTATATGTAGAAAAAAATAGGTTTTACACATATTACTAGAAAGAATGCTTTACCACCACACATGTGCCTGTGCACAGCACCTCCCCCCACAAACATGACTTTCTGCAAACATCTTAAAATTTAGAAATAAAACAATATATCGGGAATTATGCATATGATAAGGGATATTTATTACATAGCATCAAGCCCATTGGTGGCGGCAAACTGTGTTCTCATCACGGCAAATAAAATTGATCCTTCAAGTAATTTCTTATTATGCTAAAATTATTACATAGAACTTCCAGAGTTTAGTTCCCTGCCTAAAACTCATAAGGCACAGAGAAAACATACAGTTAAACTTATGGTACCATGTGTGTAAAATGGACATAATAATCACACCTGGCTCACAGAGTTCTCAGAGTTCGGCAAGATGATACTACTAAAGCTCCTAGCACAGTGCCTGGCACATAGTAAGCACTCAATAAAAGCTGGCTATCTTGGTTGTTGTGTTCTACTGATAAGCTAAGGAACTGAAGAATTCACAGAGGAAGATGATTGTTGATCTTAGAAGTCCATATCCATTACCTGGCACACATATTTCATTTAAAAACACCTTACAATTAATGTAGGTTGTGTCCAAAGGAATCTCTGGCACACTGTAATTAGGTAGTACATTTTATTCACCACACTTATCAAAGTTTTAATGAGTAATGAAAACAGGAAATGAAGCCATGAGATAATTTCATTTTTCTTTAATCATACTGCTGATGTTTGTATTTCCAGAAATAGTTGAAATGCAAAGAAAGCATCAGCACTTGATGGCTACACTATTATTTGAACCTGCATTTACAGTTTCTATTTGTGATTAAAACCAGTTTTGAATGTAGATCCGCCCTTTATTATATAATACAAACAAAAAGACATCTAAAATTCTTTTTTGAAGATATCATCATCCCATTTGGAAGCTATCTTCGTTCAGACTGCTGTAAGAAGAATACCATAGACCGGGTGGCTCAAACAACAGACGTTTATTTCTCACAGTTCCGGAGGCAGGGAAGTTCACGATCTCTAGGTGCCAGCAGATGCGGCATCTTGGTGAGGCTCTGCTTCCTCGTTTACAGAGTCATCTTCTCACTGTGTCCTCACAGTGTGAAAGGGCCCAGAAAGCTCTCTGGGGTCCCTTTTGTAAGAGCCCTAGGGCCATTCCTGAGAGCTTCACCCTAAGGACCTAACCACCTCCCCCCCGCCAAAAAAAAACTTACTCCCTAATACTGTCACACACTGGAGGTTAAGATTTCAACATATGAGTTTTGCCAGGACACAAACATTCAGTCTGTAGCAGACACACACACACTTGCTTAAATGTATTTTAATCATCTGTGTTAGATAAAATTGGAATGGTTAAACATCCCACAATTTTTGAGGGAAACCGTTTTAGGAGTTACATTTCTAAATGAAGGAACATTAACCCAGTGATCTCAAGGAATACGGCTTGGGTCTGGCATCACATTTCAAGACCAACAGTTAGAACCTCAGTTACTTACTGAGGTTATAAAGGAAAGATACAATTATAATCAATAAGAAAGCAGCTCAACAATATGAGTGGGATTTTTAAACAACTAGATTTCTTTGTCTCCCACTCAGATTGGATCCAGAAGTATTTATTTAGGGGAGCAAAGAATCCAGATGACCTGGAGAAAAATGTTTCTGTTCATTGAAGAATAAGGATGTCTTTGCCCAATTCAGCCACTTCCAAAAAGCAATTAAGGCCTATGCCGCACATATCACACCTGCCCCTTCCTGTCTCAGGCCTTAGTCTCTCTCTTCTCTGAATTCCCTTGGAAGTTTCCCTTCAGGACCGTTGCTAATTAATGCCTTCTGGATTCTACCAGTTATTGGGGATTTTTCTGCCTTTTCAGGAAAAAGTTTGCCTAGGTGATATAAATCTTTGCTCAGCTTCCTCTAGCTTGTTTTCTAGCTAACGGGTTTATTTGTGGCCCCAGGGAGCAGCCTAATGGGAGAGAGGGGGCTCAAAGAGACCATTACCCTTCAGTACACAGCTGGAAAACTTATTGCACCAAAGATCACCGGTATGTATATTTCCTTAAAATATGCCTTTTTAAAACTCCATCAAAATTTCACATTTAAAATATTTTTAATGTTTCTATTTCTATCTTGTGCTTTAAATATAATCATTTTAAAGCAAGAAAAGGAGAAAAGGTACAAAGAGGAAAGGCTGGGAGCAATACAAAGTTGTTCCCTTACTGTCTCAGCAGATTCGCATTTGACGGGCTGGTGGCTCTGTGTTTATATCCCAGGTAGCAAATTACTCTTCTGTATAAATAGGGAATGCCTCTTTCTCTCCCTAAGGGGAAACCACATGATTCTAGATTTGGATACTAGAAAGCAGCTGCCAACATGGGGCAGAATGATTTAAAAGAAGATGGAAATATGGACATTGATTACAGAAGCTTTGGTGGTGGTGGTTTAGTTGCTCAGTTGTGTCCGATTCTTGCGACCCCATGGACTGTAGCCTGCCCGTCTCCTCTGTCCATGGGATTTCCCAGGCAAGAATACTGGAATCGGTTGCCATTTCCTTCTCTAGGGGATCTTCCAGGAATCAAATCCAGGTCTCCTGGATTGCAGGAGATTTCTTTACCAACTGACCCACCAGGGACACTCAAGAGAAGAGAGATCTTAGGCAACTGAAAGAACGTATTTCGGTCTGTAAGATTAAAAGAACCTGAACAAGACTGTACTTTGTGTTGGACAGACTTACCTAGACGAAAAAGAACCTCCCTGAATGCTGAGGGACAAATCAGTTAAGTGGCCTGAGTTTCACTCTCTTTAAGTATTCAATCTGGTAATTAAACTGGCCAAGCAGAAGATATGATAAATATAGACTGGAATAAATCTGCATTTTCAAAACCTGATGAATTTTTAAAAAACTGAATTAAGTGACTAGCTGGAATCTTGAAGCTGAAAGAACCCAGACATGCTTCTTGAACTGAAAAGAGGTCTAACTTAAAGTTTTGTTGTCTCTGAGGATACATTACAAAGAGATAAAGAGACTCAAGACCATATGGATGGCCTCTGCTCCCACTCTGAGACCATAAAGTTAGGTCTGGAAACATGAGTATTCTCTATGGAAACATAAATGTTAAAATATGAACATTTTGCTTTGATTTCAATCCAAAAAAATAAACAAATGAAATGTCAAAGATATCTATTCTAATTTTAAATTTTCTGTACATAGCCTAACATGTAGTAGGCACCAAAAGTCTGTTCACGGTATGAGACTGAACATTCTTTGTGCAGTGTATGTTATTGCTGTTCAGCTGCTAAGCCATGCCCGATTCCTTGCGATGCCATGGACTGTAGCATGCCAGGCTTCCCTGTCCTCCACTGTCTCCTGGAGTTTTCTCAGATTCATGTCCATTGAGTGAGCGATGATGTCTAACCATCTCATCCTCTGTCACCCTCTTTTCCTTTTGCCTTCCATCTTTCCCAGGATCAGAGTCTTTTCCAATGAACTGGCTTTTCATATCATGTGGCCAAAGTATTGAAGCTTCAGCATCAGTTCTTCCAATAAATATTCAGGGTTGATTTCCTTCAGGATTGACTGGTTTGATCTCCTTGCAGTCCAAGGGACTCTCAAGAGTCTTCTCCAGCACTGCAATTCAAAAGCATCAATTCTTTGGTGCTCTGCCTTCTTTATGGACCAATTCTCGTATCTCTACATGACTACTGGTAAAAATATAGCTTTGACTATACTCTTTTGTAGGCAAAGTGATGTCTCTGCTTTTTAATACACTGTCTAGATTTGTCAGAGCTTTCCTTCTAAGCAACATCTCTGAAATTGCATCAAATGTGAAATTAATGGCATGTCATAATGTAATTGGCAGCATCTTTTTTCTTAGCATCACTTTAAAATAATGGTACAACTTAATAGTGTCTTAGATTTGATGGAATCCAATATTCAATACAGTGTAAAAAGTCAAAACTCTGTCTAGGGTTCCAAGGACTTCATAGATGTTTCAGTATTTGAGACTTAAGAATAAGCTGGAAGATGTTTTTTTAAAAAATACTCCTGAGAAGCTCTGTTCTTGGGAGTAAAGATGACGTGTGTGGTCAGGGGAGGCAGGTGGGCAAAGAAACGAGCCTGATATTGACATCAGTCCTTTAGGTCGGATATCAAACTCCTGCCCCCTTCCCTTCAACTCCCAAAGCTGGGTTTAGACAATGCCAGGCCCTTTGTATTGTGTTCTAGGTCACTGATACACATTGAAATCCATGGAAAGGTTCGTATAGACTCATACTGAGCAGAATAGTAGGTGTGATGTATTTTCTAGGTATTTATCCAAAGTTTGGCTATAGAAGGTGTCTTGTACTTTTAAAAGATTTCAAATCTCATGGGAGTCCTATGAGGTAGATACATTACTAAAAACTTAATTAAAGCATTTTTCACCCTATCTAGATCAGTTCAAAACAGCATTAACTTTCCTGTAAGAGCTTCAGAGATCCTAAGTTAAAGGAAAAAAGAAGTATTATTGAAGATTAAAACCAATAACTCACTGTTTTAAAAAAGATGAATATATACACATATTATATATAGCTATGTAGATAAGGCAGTAGGAGGGTATGTCAGAATTGGTTACTTCTAAATAAAAACTATCAGGTTTTTTTTTTTCTCTCGTATTTTTAAACTTCATCATAGTAAACATGTATTGCCTTTGTAGTACTTTTTTTTTTTTTTTAAAGCAATAAGGTTTTCTTTTTTACCACTAAGTACTGGGTATGAAGAAACACAGCTGGAATCATCATGGGTATATCTTCAAGGGTGCATTGGCTTAGTAATTTCTTGCAACAAAGTTACAGACCATCAGTCTAGCCACAAAGTACAATTTAGAGTTAGTTACACATGAGACAAGGGAGGGCCCAGGAGCTGATGCAGAAAGAATAATTCTGCCTTCTATCTTAACACTGATAGAGAAGGAATAATTTTACCTTCCATTTTGATAGAGACAGAGATTTTTGCATGTTTCTGTGTGTTTACAGTTTATATGTGCACATGCAATTTGCTTTCTCTGGCCAGGCTACAGAAAGAAGCAGTTTACTTAACAGCATACATTTCTTGATGTGGATTTTGTTCAAATTTCTGGCAGTTTGGATGTTGCTTCAATCCCTTATGGCATAAAACCCTTTCAGCATGGGTCTTTCTTCTACTGTAATCCCATTTTTGCCAAATTAAAAATATTGATAAGCACTATCTGAAAATTAATGATGCAATCAATACCCTCTTTTGCCTAGCTGTTAGCACGATTTTAGGATACTGTGCCTCCTTTACCATCTATTTGGTAGAAAATTATATTTCTGCTTTCTAAATTACTCAAAAAAGTCAGTATTATTCAGGTCCTTTGTTTCTTCAAATCATGCAATAACCATGTATTGGCATATATAGTTCTTTCTTCTTTTATCTGAGGTGTATATAATTTTATCAGCTTTGCAGGAAAAACAGATCCCCTCAGGGTCTGAACTGGTATTTGAAGAGATAAGCTCACTTTTAGCTCATTCCTAATAACATTACATTGTTGTTTAGAAGGAGATAGCAGCCTCTGTCTTATAAATTTTAATATACTCTGTCATCAAATAACAATGAATTATACTGTGGATAAACCATAGGACTCCTATTGAATTGTGAACGATGTCTAGTCACTCTGTTTTTGCCAACTAAGAGCACAGAGAAATATTATGCAATGACCAGAGCCCCAGTGACTTTAGGAACCTGTATGCAGTTAGTGCCTTTTCACATATTGTTCATGGAGCATATTTTCCAATGATTTCAGGAGAAGAACAAAAGGGAATGGAAAGGAGAATTAACTGAGTATTTGTGAAATTGGGCAGTGGAACTTCTCTAAACCTCAGTTTCCTCCCTGGTAAAATAAAGAAGATAATTTCTTTCTTACAAGGTGGTTGTGACTGTTAAGTGTGTGCATGCTCACTCATTCATGTCCAGCTCTCTTTGACCCCATGGACTTTAACCTACCAGGCTCCTCTGTTCATGGGATTCTCCAGGCAAGAATAATGGAATGTGGTGCCATTTCCTCCTCTAGTGACTGTTCAGTTCAGTTCAGTTCAGTCGCTCAGTCGTGTCCGACTCTTTGCGACCCCATGAATCACAGCACACCAGGCCTCCCTGTCCATCACCAACTCCCGGAGTTCACTCAGACTCACGTCCATCGAGTCAGTGATGCCATCCAGCCATCTCATCCTCGGTCATCCCCTTCTCCTCCTGCCCCCAATCCCTCCCAGCATCAGAGTCTTTTCCAATGAGTCAACTCTTCGCATGAGGTGGCCAAAGTACTGGAGTTTCAGCTTCAGCATCATTCCCTCCAAAGAAATCCCAGGGCCGATCCAGTAGTAATTGGATGAAAACAGATCATAAAACATTGAGCTAGTTATTACTGTTGCAGACATATAGACACTGAGCACATTATGAAAGACCTTATTAAATGTGGTTCTTTAGCACTCAGGGGAATTAGGGGACAGGTTGGAACACTGTTGACCCTAGCACTGCAAAGTCCACTCCCCAAATTTCCCGGTTGGCAGTGACATTCAGTTTGTTCAAGGTCTGTCCCTCTCATAGCAGGGGAGCTCCCCCTCTGGCAAAGGTGTCCAGTGTGGCTATGTCGTCCTCTTTAGTAATCAGGAAACGTGGGAGCATTAGTGGAAAAGAGGAGGCTAGTTTTCCCTTGAGGGGGTTCAAGGAAGCTTTTCCAACTGAGGATTGAGATGGGCAGCAAACTATAATTTAAACAGTGAATGGGCATTAACTAAATATGCCACAAGGAAAGCTGGTTGGATGAAAGACATATTACCTCTTCCCGTCTCTACAGACACACCGAAGTCCTATTAACATAGTAGCTCTACACCCAAGCAAGAGAGTGAAAGATAAGGGACTGGGTGACGCCAGTGTCCTGGGGGCAGGAGGATGCCTGGTGGCTGAAGAGGTCCGCTCTGTTTGCTGTAAGCAGAGATTCTACTTCCATCATCTTATTTTGCAACAACAGAGACAAACAAAGGGGATTTTCCTGAGCAGCCAGAGTGACAAAGAAATGAGGCAAATTATTGAGAAACCAATTGGCCTTCATCTAAGAGCAACAGACTTGATTGATCAGCCTGAAGGGACTGCCTTCAGAGGGAAGATGAAAGAGAGAAGTCTCCCAGCATGACCACTGGCTCTGGCTAAGAGGGACCGGCTCACTGGCTACAGGAGCTTGAAGGGTGTAAATACCAGGGACAGAGGGGAATAATTTAGTGTGGTCCAAGGGGACAGCAGGAGGAGGGGTGGAAATGAAAGTCAAAACAAAGATGATTTACATGGCTGAGCAGATCTCATGCCCTGATGGAGAGGCCTATTACAGGCTGAGCTGCGCTGTCCCCCAGGAAGGCACAGAAGCCCCATCACCTGTGCCATTTACAATTGGAAAAGGCACTAAAAAGTAGATCAGCATATTGGAGAGGGAAAAAACCACCACATGCCCTCAGAGAATCAGTGGGATGACTTAATAGGTCTTTCCCATCTCAAATTACAGTGATATGGCTCGTGTACACGGGGACCTGAGTTGCTGGAATAATTTTCCATCATCTGGGCTTCATTTCTGTTCCTACAGGGCCCCAGTGAAGAAATGAGAATAGGTAATGGAGAGCCGTTTCTGCATTATAAATAGAAGCCTAAGTGCATTGATGCTTTAGTGTGACGGCAGAACTGAGTAGGTTAAGTTTCTCATTGTGATGTCAGTGTAAATAAATACACACACGTCCTGACTGAGACTCAAAACAACAGCCATATTGACTGAGACCCAAGACAAAGGAAACGGGCTTTGCTATGTCTGCATGGTGACTGCCTCAGTGCAAGATCAAGCAGCTTATTTTCTAACCTGGGGAAACCAATGTCCAAACACTTGCATGCTATCTTGAAATTATCTGGTCTTCAAAAACTATTAAACATTTACTGTGTAGGAAGTTTAGGACCCATGTTTTGGACATGCTTCTGTATTTCTGTCTACAGCTGCAGTGGTATTAGCGACTGACACATTCTGAAACTCTCAATGGCCCAGAAGGGCACATACAGGCATGAGGCCATGCTAACCTGGGTAACAACTGCTGGTGCCAGGGATGGGCACACTTGGTCACATGGAAACTGGGGCAGGCAGAGAAGGGCCCGTGTGACCGTGATTGCTCGAAGGAGCACAGCTGTGACCATCACAACTTCTCCCCGCCAGAGGATGACACAGATGCAGGGGGACAAAAATGGTCACAGGGCAACAGGAGGGAGAGAGGCAGTGAGAAAGAAAGCAAAAGAATCAAGGTGGAGGGGGGACCCCACAGATGTTAAGTACCCCGCAGGTGGAGGATATATCACGGTTCCTGATAAAAATATTGTATGTGGTCAAGCACAAGGGAAACTTGGCGTTCTGGAACACTGAAGTTTGCTACAAACAAATTCAGGGTTTGCCTTCAACCCGACAGATATAGGTCAAGCCTCATCCTGCTGTTCATAGCAGCTGTGGCCAATGGGAGACGGAGCTGCCCAGCACGCCAGTTTAAGCCGCTGCTAATAGATGGAAATCAACCTAACCCCATTTCCTCTCTGCTGTCCTCATGAGTGCATTCACGGCCCATGTACGCACAGGCTGAGCTGCTGGATTGCTGTAACTGCTGGGAGACTGATGGGATAGGATCTGATGCTGGCAAATACTCCCTTCTTATCTAGGTGAAAGGTCTGTTTGTAAGCCCTTAAAACAAGGACGGTGTAAAAATACAGCAGTATTAGCCTGAAAGTGAAGTCGCTCAGTCGTGTCCGACTCTTTGCGACCCCATGGACTGTAACCTACCACGCTCCTCTGTCCATGGGATTTTCCAGGCAAGAGTACTGGAGTGGGCTGCCATTTCCTTCTCCTGAAGGCTATGCTAAATTTATAGATTTTCCTGATCTTTCATTTCAAGGAAACCCTGGAGATGTTTAGATAGAGGGAAGTCCATGACGGAGCCTCTCTCTGAAAGGCTACAGCAGAAGTTAAATGACTTGGCTAAAGTTACTCAGATAGGTGGAGAATCAAACGGGTGGTCTGGGAGAAATGCGGAAAATGATCCGATTAAATCTGGAGAAAGAAGGTTGTCACTGATACTCATGGTTAAAGATCTGTTGGAAGTCCCAGTTCAGTAACACACATTCCTTAATCCCAGGTGTTCAGCCTCTTCACTTATAAGTGAGTTCAGATGTTTTCCTGGGCTCATGTTTTTAAAACTGTCCTACCTGTTCTCGTCAGCAAGAGTGACAGTAGATGCAACTCAGTCTGGTCATGTGGCTTTAACTGTTTACTCACTAAGGCCTCTAGCCAGGCGCCTATGGAGCTGAATTAGAGCATGAATTAGAATAAACCTGTGCTAAATGTTGTGTGGATAGCCACATAGCTTTCTGCAGGATTTTATGACTTGTTCTTTTTTCTTCCCCCCTGGATTCTGTAACCTGGAATCTTTGATTCAGATAGATTGTTGTTTTCTTTTCATCCCCTTAAGAGAACAATGAAACCTTGCCACTGCTTTTCCCACTGCTTAAGCTTTCAGACGATATTTCTGACTGAAAGTGGTCCATGTTCTGAAATAACAGGTTCCTTCATGTTCTTTGTGTTTGAATAAACAAAATTAGGCTTGTTAAAGAATATTTGGAAAATATTTAAAAGAAAATAAAAATTACCCATAAACCTGCCAGCCAGTAACAACCACAAGAACATTTTTGTGTGTTTCTGTCTTATTTCTACACACATGCATGCTTTCCAAAATCTGTCATAAGTGTTTTCAAGGTTTTTCATATATTGCCAAGTTGCCCTCCAGAAAGATTAAGTCAATTTTTAAGCTGTTTTAAATGAATGATAATTTTGTAAAGTTCAAACAGACTTGAAGTTTGCAAGTTGAACAATGACACCTCCCTGCTGTCCTTGTTTTCTTGTATCTGCTTCACTCCTAAGGTTGACTGTTTCCCCCCATGGTTGTGGCCAGTATCAGTGAACTTTGTATTTGATTCCTCAGCAACATTGTGGTTTCTGGAATTGACCCCAGTGCCAGAAATGGGTCTCAATTAACACAAATCACACATGAAAATCCAATCTCTCTTGCTAGCGAATGGTTCAAAATCAGAATATGGCATTCCTCTGATAGCAGAATTGATCAAGCTTGGTCCTAAACTGACTCAGTGAAGCTAAGGAGAAGGGCTTATATTGTATTGTTAGTGAAGAGACTCCATTTCTCTTCTGATGAATGTGAACAAGAGAACACGTTGCCCCCCACCCCCCAGTGACTGTTGGGTACCATCTTATGATCCTGAAAGAAGCCATCCTCTCCTTTTGATTCCACAAGGTAGTATTTCCTTATTTTTTAGGTCACTTTTATTTGGAGTTTCAATTTCTTTAATGAAAGTTTATCATAACCCTTTTTGTTCTATGGGTTTTTGTTGTTGTTTCTTTTTTTAATTTCATTTTTGTCAATTCTTGTTGGGTATTCTTAGCATCTGTATTGCTGATGTGGCAAGGATTCTACTGAGAATATAGTCTTATTGTCTTTCTTTACATTGTGAATATATCTCCAAGTTTACCACTTATAATTTATTCTTTACTTTTGTTTAATATAGGTAAGAATATAATTTAAATCTATTAAATCCATCAGTGTTTTTTTAATGATATATTCCATTGCTTTTACTTTTATTCATTCATTCATTAAAGAGTGTATATATGTGTCAGTGTGTGTGAACTACAAGGTGCCAGGCATTATTAGAGATAATAAGACTATTGTGAGTCAAGAAAGACACAGTCCCTGTCCTCCTGGAGTTCATATCCTGGTGAGGCATTGGTATATATTAGAAATTAACTGAAAAGCAACATAAATGCATGTAAGTATTAATGGATAGGTCCTATGAAGGGAAGGACACAGTATAGGAGAGCTTTCAAAAGAGGACTAGAGTTAGGGAAGTCAGGGAAGCTTTCCTGGGGAAGTGGTGACTGAGCTCAGAATGATAAAGAGGAATTAGGTAGTTGGGTAAGAGCATTACAGGCAGTGGAAAGAGCAGGTGCAAAGGTCCAGCTCAGGGCAAGCACAGGAAACCGGAAGGACTGAAAGAATGTAAACAGAGTCCATATCCTGAGAAGGGCCTGGTGCAAGATGAAGGTGGAAGGTTGAGGGTGGGGGGTGGCGGATGCTGACCACGCAGGGCCAACAGTCCATGTCAGGAGTTGTGTCTCCTTCATAAAATCCATGGGATGTCACTGAAGGTGTCATCTTTGAGAACCACATTACTTTTACCTCCAACATCCATTCTAATAACAAGTCCTAACAATTTTGCTTCTAAACATCTCTTCAACCTATCTACTTCAACCTACCTGCTGCTGCTGCTGCTGCTAAGTCACTTCAGGCATGTCCGACTCTGTGTGACTCCATAGACGGCAGCCCACCAGGCTCCCCCATCCCTGGGATTCTCCAGGCAAGAACACTGAAGTGGGTTGCCATTCCCTTCTCCAATGCACGAAAGTGAAAAGTGAAAGTGAAGTTGCTCAGTCATGTCTGACCCTCAGTGACCCCATGGACTGCAGCCTTCCAGGCTCCTCCATCCATGGGATTTTCCAGGCAAGAGTACTGGAGTGGGGTGCCATTGCCTTCTCCCAACCTACCTACTTGTGTTCATCATTTCCAAAAGTTCTCTGGTTCCTTCTAGCATCACTTCTGCCTGGACTGATGGAATAGCCTCCTCAATGATCTATCTGCACCTACTCTTGCCCCAGTCCAATCCATTCCTACACTGTTATGAGATACAGACCTGACCTTGATACCCTTTGACGACACAGAAAGCACTGAAAGAGGGTCAGTTTGTTTTTTATTAGTTTTGTTCTTGAGAGCTTGTGGAGTGGGCAGTTCATGAGTTTAATCTTGGACATGTTGAATTTTAAATACCCCTGCATGTCCTAGAGAAGAAGCCAAGTAAGAGGTGAATAGATCTCTTCTGCCTCTCCATAGAGCCAGTCTCCACCCATCTCTACTCTGATGCATGTCCAGAGACTCTGACCCATGTGGGAGGAGTCAAGATTCCATGTATCCCCGGCACATGGCTCCCATGTGCTCTGGCTTCTAGTTCCATTCAGTCAAGGGTGGGTATAGGCAGATTAGGAAGGAGAGTGAAGGCTGAGTGTTTGAATCATCTGCACCCTTCATCATCTCTTCCCCTTTCCCATCTCCTCTTTCCATCTGGACTCCTTCAAACCCTCCTCCTTTGCCTCCTGCTTCTCCTGCTCTTCTTCCTCTCATCCCTTCCTGTTTTTTTTTTTTTTCTTTGTAATCCATTAATCACTTCCATCTCCTACTTAAAGTCTAGGCAGGAAAAGTTCCCTGAGATGCTGGAGCATAGATTCTCTATTGTTTTCCCTAAGTCCTCTGCAAATGATCTTGTGACTACAGTCTCCTTAATTATGGTAAATTTTGTTGTGCCACCTGTCTCTTTCAAAGATCTTGACCTATACTAATAGGAAAGAAATGGCTGGGCTAGAGTTAAATTTGAGTCGCTTGAGTAGAGGTGGTAATTGGAGCTGTGGGTATAGATGTGAATACCTTGGGAGACAGTGTAGAGAAAGAATAGGCTCTGAGGAACTCAAATGTATAATGGCTTTTGGAGGAGTATAATCTTACAAAGGAATTGGAGAAGTAGCAACCAAAGTGGGGTGAAAAATCAGGGCATTGTATCTTGTAGAAGTCAAAGAAAGCAAAGGGAAGAAAAAGAAGGTTGGTAGTCAAGACTATCAGTTGGTCCTGCAAAGTTATTGGATTTAATGACATATTAATACCATCGTGAATATGTTGCATATTTTCTGTTGCCTCTGTATAATGATTTAAATTTTTCATATTAATTCATCTATAATTTAGATAAATACAGTCAAATTTGTTTTAGAATATATTTTAAGGTAAAAAATTAACTATCCTTCCTTAGCCATTCAGTTCAGTTCAGTCACTCAGTTGTGTCTCACCCTTTGCAACCCCATGGACTGCAGCACGCCAGGCTCCCCTGTCCATCACCAACTCCTAGAGCTTGCTCAAACTCATGTCCATTAGGTTGGTGATGCCATCCAACCATCTCATCCTCTGTCGTCCCCTTCTCCTCCTGCCTTCAATCTTTCCCAGCATCAGGGTACTTTCCAATGAATCAGTTCTTTGCATCAGATGGCCCAAGTATTGGAGTTTCAGCTTCAGCATCAGTCTTTCCAATTAATATTCAGGATTGATTTCTTTAGAATGGACTGGTTGGATCTCCTTGCTGTCCAAGGGACTCTCAAGAGTCTTCTCCAACACCACAGTTCAAAAGCATCAATTTTTCACCATTCAGCTTTCTTTATAGTCCAACTCTCACATCCGTACATGACGACTGTAAAAACCATAGCTTTGACTGAACGGACCTTTGTTGGCAAAGTAATGTCTCTGCTTTTTAATATGTCTAGGCTGGTCATAGCTTTTCTTCCAAGGAGCAAGCGTCTTTTAATTTCATGGCTGCAGTCACCATCTGCAGGGATTTTGGAGCCATTATTCCAACATTATTTATCTTATGTTTTCTCTATTACCATTATTTCCTCCAACATTCACTGTTCCTAAAAATACAAAATGATGTTTGAGCACTTTCTACTAGCTAATAAAGAGCTTTCTATTTGTATCATAGTGGTTCAGCTGTTGCTTTATCATTAATTTTACTTATTTCTTAAATAGTTTTTAAAGTATTCATTGATTTATTTGGCTGTGCTGAGTCTCAGCTGCAGCACGCTAGACCTTTTAGTCATGGCATGAGAACTCTTAGTTGTGGCATGGGGGGTCTAGTTCCCTGAACAAGGACTGAACCAGGGAACCCATGTGCTGGGAGCACAGAGTCTTAGCCTCTGGACCACCAGGAAAGTACCTATCATTCATTTTAAAATGTATCCATTAGAACAAATCTAACCTCTTAATTTTTAATTTTCAGAATTCTGTTGTCAATATTTCTTTCTTTTATTATCCTATTGTCTCATTTATTCTTCCAGATAACTTTAGAACTGTTTTATCAGTTAGAAAAATTACTTCACTGGGATTTTGTTTGGGGTTATTTTAATCCTGTAAATTAAATTGAAAAGTTAAATCTTCATGATATTGCCTTTTAGCCAGAAACTTGATGGATGATAGACAGATGGATCCATTTATCTTCAAATATCATTTTTTTTTACCTCTAAGAATAGTGTTGTAATTTTCTTCAAATAACATGAATATTTTGTGAAGGTCATTTCCAAATATTTTATGTTTACATTCTTCTTTCTGATCTTTCTCAGATATTTTTTGTTCCTCTTTCTCTGACTTCTTTTCGTATAGAGTAATAATGTTTCTGGTACAGAAAAATGAGGGGAAATCAAAAGGAAAAGCACTAAGCATAATTCTAATAGTCAACATCCAGACCCCAGCACAGTTAACTTTTTGGTACAGTAACTAAACACTTAATAGTCTTATGTATGTGTGTTTTTATGCTTCTTATGCAAATGAGATACCATATTATTCTGTAACTTCTTTTACCTACTATACAGCTTTTCATGTCACTATATGCACATCTGACTCATAATCCTTCATGACTAGATTCTGTTCTGTATTGTATATGTACCTTAATTTATTTAACCAGACCTTTATTGGGATCTTAGTTGTTTCTAACTTTCCAGCATGAAATCATTCTGTGATAAACCTCTTTTTGCCTCAATTCCAAAAAGCCTTGACATTTTATTAAGTATTGCATATGTACAAAAGAATATTTATAAAATGTTTAATGATGAAAAAAAGTAACACTACAGTGATCACTTATGTATCCACTGTCGTGTTTAAGACATAGAACATTTAAGCCCCTATGTGTCCCACTCCAATCTCATCCTTCCTTCCAAATCATTCCATATACATATGTGTGTATGTGTGTGTATCTGTGTGTCTATGAATTTGCATGCTTTGAACTTCATATAATTGGAATATTACCATATGGGTCTTTCTGGGACATGCTTTTTTCACATAATAGCATATTCCTGAAATTCATCCATGTCGTTGCAAATAACTACAGTTTATTCATGTTTATTGCTCTATAGTATTCAATTATATGAATGTACCATAATTTTTAATCCATTCTATTGTTGGTGGATACTTCAGTTATTTCTAGTTTTTGCTCTTACAACTATGCTACTATGAACATCTTGTACTTATCTCCCACACTGTGTGTACAAGACCAAACATCAGAGAATAGAATTGCTAGGTCAAAAGGCATGCAGTGCCTTCAACCTAATAGATAATGCAAATTGTTTTCCAAAATGGTTGAAATAAATTTACTCTCCCACCAAGCAGTGTAAGAATTCAGTGACTCCACATTTGTAATTCTTGGTATTTCACAATTATAAATTTTTGTCAATCTGATCAGATTGAAATAGTATGCCACTGTGGTTTTAATTCCCATTTCTCTGATTACAAATGAAGTTAAACATATTTTCATGTGTTAATTTACCATTTATGTTCTCCCTTCAATGATGTGCCCTTTCACATTGTTTTCCCATTTAAAATAAATTAGGTTGTATTCTTTTCCTTAATGGTTATAGTTTCTGTATGGCCTGGATACTAACCCTTTGTCACATGCAATGCCCTCTCTCAGTGTGTAGCTCATCTTTTCACTCCTGTTGTGGTTTCTCTGGGTGAACAGAAAAAGGTTCATAATGTAGAAGCTAAAGAAGCTTTAATGTAGTTGACTTGAATAATAATTTCCTCTGCCATCTGTGTTTTCTATCTGGTAGGTAGGTTTAGTTGCTCAGTGGTGTCTGACTCTTTGTGACCCCATGGACTGTAGCCTGCCAGGCTCCTCTGTCCATGGGATTTCCAGGCAAGAATGCTGGAATGGGTTGCCATTTCCTTCTCCTGGGGATCTTCCTGACCCAGAAATTGACCCTGGGTTTCCTGCATTGTAGGCAGACTCTTCCCCAACTGGGCCACCAGGGAAGACATAGAGAATCTTATATTCCTTTAATTGAAATGATCATTTTCTTCTATTACTTTCAAAAATGTTTAAAGCTATACCAAATTTTGAGTACTTTATACACATAGAATTGATTTTTGGCGTGTACTGTTAGTAGTTCAGATTAATTTTTCCTATATGAATAAACAGTTTTCTCAGCATCACTTTAAAGCTTATACTTTCTCAACTGATTTTCAGTGTCAGCTGTGACATACTTGAGAATCAACTTACCAAAATCCACTATCCATCCCTCAATTCTCATCAGTCAAAATAAATACTTTGTTGGGATTTTAAATATAATAAAATAAATCTCTGGATCAATCTGAAAAGCAATGACAGCTTTATAATATTGAATCTTCCTATCCATGAACATAGTATCTCTTTCCATTTATTTAAGTCTCCTTTAATTTCGCTCAATCTTTTTATGATTTTATGTATACAGGCCTTACTTGGATTTTGTTAAGTCTCTTCCTAGGCAATTAATATTTTTGATACTACTGTAACCAGCATCTTTTAATTACATGTTGTAATTATTTGCTGCTAGTATACAGAAATGCATTTTTTTAATATTGACCTTATAAGCATCAATTTTACTTTAAAAATCTTAATTCTATTTGATATATCGATTCTGTTATACTTTCTATGTAAAAATCTTATCTCCTACAAATGATGACTCCCTATTGTCTGCCTCTCCAATCTTTATAAATTGTACATAAATTTTATACTATCTGATATTTCCAATACCTAACGTTTACATGGGTGATGAGAGTTTCTTGCTGTTTTGTTGCAGCTCACTTATCATGCCTTTCTTTTTTTAATTGTGGACACACATTTATATGGGAATTATTTGAAGTCGAGATTAAAGGGAGTTCATTTAAAAAGGATTTGTGTGTGTTTCTGGCAGATGCCCATGGCTACTGCTGAAAGAGGGCCACTTTAAACTAAATTCTCAGCTTGAAGTTTTGAAGACTACTGAGGTAGAGCAAAAACCAAGAGAGTCCCAGAAAAACATCTATTTCTGCTTTATGGACTATGCCAAAGCCTTTGACTGTGTGGATCACAATCAACTGTGGAAAATTCTGAAAGAGATGGGAATACCAGACCACCTGACCTGCCTCTTGAGAAATCTGTATGCAGGTCAGGAAGCAACAGTTAGAACTGGACATGGAACAACAGACTGGTTCCAAATAGGAAAAGGAGTACGTCAAGGCTGTATATTGTCACCCTGCTTATTTAACTTATATGCAGAGTACATCATGAGAAACGCTGGACTGGAAGAAACACAGCTGGAATCAAGATAGCTGGGAGAAATATCAATAACCTCAGATATGCAGATGACACCACCCTTATGGCAGAAAGTGAAGAGGAATTAAAAAGCCTCTTGATGAAAGTGAAAGTGGAGAGTGAAAAAGTTGGCTTAAAGTTCAACATTCAGAAAACTAAGATCATGGCATCTGGTCCCATCACTTCATGGGAAATATATGGGGAAACAGTGGAAACAGTGTCAGACTTTATTTTGGGGGGGCTCCAAAATCACTGCAGATGGTGACTGCAGCCATGAAATTAAAAGACGCTTACAGTACTTTGGCCACCTCATGCAAAGAGTTGACTCATTGGAAAAGACTCTGATGCTGGGAGGGATTGGGGGCAGGAGGAGAAGGGGACGACAGAGGATGAGATGGCTGGATGGCATCACTGACTCGATGGACGTGAGTCTGAGTGAACTCCGGGAGTTGGTGATGGACAGGGAGGCCTGGCGAGCTGCAATTCATGGGGTCGCAAAGAGTCGGACATGACTGAGCGACTGAACTGAACTGAACTCAGGTAGAGCTAGTCCAGTAAGAAAACTCACACATGAGGGCTAGCTTGTACTTAGAAACTTTCAGGAAAGATTTTTTTTTCCCTTTACCAGTGCAAAATTTTAAGATAAGTAGATGTCCTTGTTGTGTGCTATGGGAACAGTTTTATTTCTAGTATACCCTTTTGAGCTTTATGTAGGATTGTCTTTGAGACTGCCCTCAATTGCTTTGTCAAATATCATCCATATCTCTAAAGGCTGTGAACACTGGAACACTGGGAATACCTAAGATCCTCTGATTTGTCAAAAGCCCTCAGTGCAAAGGCCAGGAGCAGTGCCTGGGTCATCCCACTAGGACCTCACTTTGAGTTCATTTTGGCCTTACTACATTACCATGTCATTGATGCATTAAAAAATATAATTATATATTTTATTCATTGTTTTTAGTTATTCTCAGTGGGAAGTTTGTTAAAGGCATCCAGGTTGTTAAGCATCCTCCACCTCATTTCAGCTATAACCTCTCATATTCTAGATCTTTTCATTTCTGATACCTGTTTCACCTCCTAAATGTCAATTTCTGATATCTTCTCTGTGGCCATCATCTCCTTTCTCTCATTTACCAGTCGCACCTTAACAATTCTTTAACTCTATTAGGGCTCCCAATTCATTCACCCTCCCAAATATTTACTGTCTATTTACCTAGGTTCTCCCTCATCCATGTTAGAGTCTATGCAGGGTCCCTGTATTGCAGAATACAGTGTAAACAGTACCATCTGGAGCTGTGCCACGTTGTGGTACTGAGTTTGTGTTCCATCATCATAATCGCTCCCTGAGACACACTTTCATGTCCTTTTGGTTTTTCCCCTCCTATCATCTGACATTGTTATTGATTAAGCCCTTACTTATCTGCCTACTTGGTACCTGGTTCTGGAGGAAAGCAAGCAACCATGCCGACTAGTTTCCTTCAAAGTTCATGTAGTTTCAGGATGCTTAGCAATCCTTCTGTATTTCTCTAATCAGTTCTCTCTACCATCTTTGAAAGCAGCTTCTCTCTGCAAACCACAAGGCTTCCCTTTCTCACTTATTCCACTGAAACAGTGGAGTCTAACACTGAAGCGCATCCTCATCCACCCACCACCAACCTCCCTGCATTTGTAATAGATTCTCAGCTTTCCCTCTTGTGACTTCAGATGAACTATCCATTTTCATGTCTAAGGCCAACCTGTGCACAGGATCCCGCCCTTTCTTCTCCCATCACTACCAGTGAGTGATTCTCTCATCATTCTGCCTCTGTTCCTGCCCTGAGAATGAACACATCCTGTCAGATTATTTTTTTTCTTGAAATAAGAGATAACTTCTTCTGGGAAGGTGAAGTTGATGTACTTTCCCATATTCTTCCAGCTGAGTAAAACTTAAAAACCCTTGGACATTACATATAAAAGAAACATAAAAGGCTGAGAGGTAGAGAGAAGAAGGCAGATCAGCTAGGGGCTTGGAGATCTGAAGAATGACATATGGTTAGTTCCTATGTTGGTTGTTTGCCTCAAAAAATCCCAGACTTGGAGCTGAAGAAGCTGGCAACCCACAAATACCAACAGGAACAGACAAAAACAAAACAAAAAAAAGCCTGCTTTGCCTAGACAGAGAACCAGGAATGGGTCATCCTAGTGAAATGGAAAACTTTTAGAATTATCTAAACAGTTCTGGGCTTCCCAAGTGGCTCAGTGGTAAAGAATCCGCCTGCCAATGCTGAAGATACAGGAGATGTGGGTTCGATCCCTGGGTCAGGAAAGATCCTCTGGAGGAGGCAGGCAACCCACTCCAGTATCCTTCCTTGGAGAAGCCCATGGACAGAGGAGCCTGGTGCGCTACAGTCCATGGGACGGCAAAGAGTTGGACATGGCTGAGTATGCATTCCCAAACAGCTCTCCTCTAGCCAAAACCACAGAAAACCACTGACCCATTCCCACCCATGCCAGCAAAGTCTTAGGGGGAAGCCTAGACTTCAGCCTGCACTAGGCTGTACCAAGGCACCCCACATAGGCGCCAAGGTGGTGACAGAGAGGGATACATAGGGAGCTGGGATTTCCCTCCCCACCAGGTGGGGATGACACTTGCTGTCCTTCCTTCCCTCCCCACAGCACCAGTAGAGACCACACGAGGAGTCTGGACTTCCAGTCCCTCCTGGCAGCAACAAGGCCTCCCTCCCTATCCCAGATGGGGTGCTGTTAGAGAAGGCCTAGCCTGGAAAACCCCAGGGGCGGAGGAGCCTGGTGGGCTGCAGTCCATGGGGTCGCTAAGAGTCGGACATGACTGAGTGACTTCATTTTCACTTTTCACTTTCATGCATTGGAGAAGGAAATGGCAACCCACTCCAGTGTTCTTGCCTGGAGAATCCCAGGGGCGGGGGAGCCTGGTGGGCTGCCGTCTCTGGGGTCACACAGGGTAGGACACGACTGAAGCGACTTAGCAGTAGCAGCAGCAGCAGCAGCAGCAGCAGCAAAGAGGCACTTCTGCTCCTCCCAGCCAGGAAGGCATTGGTGCATTCCTCATGAGGAGCTCACAGCGTGGCCTTTACCTTCTAGGTCACTGTGTAACCCCAGTGCCTGGAAAAATAGGGGCTAGTTGGGTGATCTTGCTCAAATCACTCATCCTTCCTGTGTCTCAATTTGTTCCTCTGTAAAATGAGAATGAAGATAATAGTACCTGCCTGTAGGTTGTTGCGAGATCTTCCCTGTAGCTCAGATGGTAAAGAATCTGCCTGCAATGCAGGAGACCTAGGTTCGATCCTTGGGTCAGGAAGATCTTCTGGAGAAGGGACTGGCAATCCACTCCAGTATTCTTACCTGGAGAACCCCACGGATAGAGGAGCCTGATGGGCTACAGTTCAAGGGGTCTCAAAGAGTTGGACACGACTAAGCGACTAACCCACACATTATGTTGACTCATTTAATCCTCACATGTAAAGCTCCTAGAATAGAAAGTGGCAGCCATTGCTGGTGCTGCTTGCCTTGTCGCTATTCATTCCTCACTGATTTACATGCCTCTTAAATATAGCTTTATTCATCTTTCATGAGTTTTGATTTGCATGTTTTCATTTTTTTATTTTCTAAATATTCTATGATTGCAAACATTTCCTCCTTTATGCCCAAGAGATATATAGAAGGGTATGTTTGAATTTCCAAGTGGGTGGGAAATTTCTGCTTAAATGTTCCTAATTTATAGTTTTATTGTTCTGTGGCCAGAGCATGTCTGTGTACTTTGTGCTTTAGGAGATTTATTGATGTTTTCTTTTCAGTCTAGTCCATGATCTATTTTTAAAAAATAATTTCTTCAATTAAAATTGTTTTTCCCTTTCTCCTCATCGAGAAGGCTTTTATGCTAGGGATATATCCTATAAACATACTTTCCAACACACCAAACTAGACAGTTAAATGAAATATTCAAAGAAGCGTCAATCATTTGAGTTAAAATGCTTTATTCCTGTTCAATTTGCAGTAAGCACAGATTGCAGGCTCCCCAGAGGGAGAGAAATGGGAGCAGGCATACTCAGCCTTCAGGTGTGATTTGTTAGCTGTTTCAGCTGCTGCTTTTCTCCTCCTTTTTTTTTTTTTCCCTTGTAAAGAAGGTCTTTAATTCTAGTTGCAGAAGATGGTAATTTCCCAAAGTGGCCACAGCAATACTTTTGGCCCCACATTGCTGTTCTAGGACCTTGCCACCTCCTATGAAGGGCTGAAGATCCATCTCCTTCCCCTTGAAGCAGGCTAGAACTTGATGCCTGCCTCAACGAAAAGAGGTGGATATCATGTTGGGTGTTCTGTTGTGGACTTTCTCAGCTGGGTCATAAATGGCAGTACAGCCTCTGCCTGGCTCTCTTGTGATGCTCACCCTTGAAAGCCAGTCACCATGTTGTGTAGAAGCTCAGGCTACCCCTGTAGCACAGGAGGGGCTCCTCTTAGGTACTGAGGTCCCAGCAATAGCCACCATCAGTCAGCAGCCACGTGAGGGAATGACTTCAGGAGATCCCAGCCCCTAGTCATCCCCAGGGTCCCTGCCTGAATTGTGACCCACAGACCCAGTGAGCCCTATGCTGCTGCTGCTAAGTCGCTTCAGTCATGTCTGAGTCTGTGCGACCCCATAGATGGCAGCCCACCAGGCTCCCCCGTCCCTGGGATTCTCCAGGCAAGAGCACTGGAGTGAAAGTGAAAAGTGAAAGTGAAGTCGCTCACTCGTGTCCAACCCTCAGTGACCCCATGGACTTCAGCCTTCCAGGCTCCTCTGTCCATGGGATTTTCCAGGCAAGAGTCCTGGAGTGGGTTGCCATTGCCTTCTCCGAGTAAGCCCTATAAATGGTTATTTTACCATTGGTGGTTTACGAATAGTATTTTATCATTGAGTTGTAGGATAGTTTGTTCCTCAGCTGTAGTAACCAGATCTCCAAGGATGAAGTGGTCCCAGCTAATCAGAAAATTCCAGTAAGAAGTAGGGTGCTATAATAAAAACATGAGGACCTGGGAGACCTAGGTCATAGACTAGATTAACTCATCGTCGACTTTGGGACCTTGAACATAGCATGCAACCTTTCTGAGTCTTAGTATTTGACCCTTTTCAGCCCCTCCAAGTTCTACTATTGATTAACATCTTCATATAGAACATTGCATATTATAAAAGGTTTCATATCAGAAGTATTCTGACTCTTGAGAGATGGCATATCTATATTTAATCAATGACATTCTTGATTTTGCAGTAAGCTCTTACAGGGAAATCTTATTTCCCTTGTTTCCAAACTATTGGAAATAATTTTCCAAAGTATTGACAGCAGAGAATAAAATCACTTTTTATTAACTTAATCTTACCATAAAATAAATTAGAAGGCTGACTAGGCATTTGCTGCAAAAGGTGGGCTCCCCAGTCTCAGTTCGTGGAAACATATTAACCACTGCTTTGATTACCGACTTTTATATTGTCCAGTGATCTTTGCCTGCTCTTTTGGGTATTCTTTATTAGTTACCAGGTGACTTGCTGCCAGAATATGCTTGCTGAGATGGTACTGTCTCTATCTAGATTCAGCAGTCTGAAAATGTTAACGATGCCTTGCAAAGCTAAATCGGCTAGGTGATATATAAGGCTGGTTTCTTGGCAGTTGTAATTCTCTAGTAGTTTCATTGTGAAGAGGAGTCAGCTGTTATTCCACATACTACATTTTAGAAGAAGCTAAAGCAAGTGTGCACGGCATGCTTTCCACTGCACAATACTGCACAGTCCCTAGGGTGTGATGACTTGGGACAACTGCCCCAAGTCAATATTCAGGGGACCCAGCCAGGCTGGCAGCTTGTCAGTGACTCAGGAAGCACCAGCTGGGGCCCCGTGACAGGGCTCTACTTCCCTCACAGAGAAACAGTCTCACTTAACTCCCTTTCCTGGATTCATCAGAATCACTGCCCACTCCCTATATCCCCCAGTATTCCCACACACAGAACAAAGTAGGTTAGCCTCTCATATGAATTGTATGCTCCCTGAGAAGCAGTTGTTTCCCACATCTGTTTATGACAGTTGCATTTTGTTATTTTAATGATGTGGTTTCATTATTACATAAATAGATGGAACACAAAGACAAAAAGAGTTGTTTCTATGCACAAGTCAAAAGCTTCGTAAAGTGTGAGTGATATAGCTGCAATAGATTGTGGGAAAAACTCTAGCAGAGTTCTGCACTCAGGTCCATTCCCCTTTCTCTGCAAGTTTTCACTCTCTTTGAAAGACACCCATATTTTAAATCTCAGGTAATATGTTATGTACTGTGCTTAGTCGCTCAGTTGTGTCCAACTGTTTGCGACCCCATGGACTGTAGCCCACCAGGCTCCTCTGTCCATGGCGATTCTCCAGGAGAGAATGCTGGAGTGCGTTACTGTGCCCTCCTCCTCCACGGGATCGTCCCAACCCAGAGATCGAACCCAGGTGTCCCTCATTGCAGGCAGATTCTTTACCATCTGAGTCACCAGGGAAGCCCAAGAAAACTGGAGTGGGTAGCCTATCCCTTCTCCAGGGGATCTTCTTGACTGAGGAATCGAACGGGGGTCTCCTGTAATGCACACAGATTCTTTACCAACTGAGCTACCAGGGAAGCCTTAATATGTTACCAGTGTGCTTTATTCAAGAGTAAGGCTCTGCACTCAAAGACCTTGCCCTTATGTCAAAAGATTGGTCAACTGATACACACTTGTTTTCGGTTAAACAAAATATTTTTGGAAATTTTCATTTTTTGACTTGTTGCTTTAACCTACTTTTGAACAGAGCAACACAAGCTCCTTAGGAATAAGTTGGCTTGAGCTGTACATAAATCCAGCTCATCTCTGCTCTCTGTTTCATCACAACAAACAAAGAGCTGTGCAGACTGCCCTTTCCTGCTGCCAAACTACAAACTGCCACTCTGTGACCTTGTTTTCACATCAAGGATCCTCTTCAGCTTTAGCCAGGTGCCCACAAGCCATTTTTCCCTCACTCCCTGGACTCATTCTATAAGAATGTGCTCTACCCTAGCCTCCACAAACCTCACGGGGATGGTTCACAGTAAGTTCATCTACCCTGGCCATCCTCTGCTATTGACCCAAATCTAAAAAGACCTCTTGCTCCAGGCAGCTCCCTAATGCAGCACCCTAGTACAACACCTTCTCTTCTGTGTTTCAGCAGAAACACATAGGTGTTTATTTGGCATCAGAATTTACTGGGCACCTATCACGTGTCAGGCTTAGCACCAGGTACTAGTTTTGCCATAGTGAATAAACTGTGTTTATATCATGAACAATAGACATACAGTATGAGCAGAAGAGCAGTAGCTAAGTCTTTTTTTTTTCAATTGGTAACTTGGTAAACGAATGAGGGAAAGTTTCCATAGTACTTTTGACTTGGGAAATTGTTAGTTTGTCATTATGTATGCATTTATATATGGTACATATTTATATGTATTTCTGTGGAAATTAAATGGGCATGTAATACTTTAACCCAAGGGCTTACAAATTTTTCTCTAAGGGAGTCAGAGAGTAGATATTTTTGGCTTTGTGTCATAGGGTCTCTGTTACAACTACTAAGCTAAGTAAGCTCTTGTAGTGTAAAAACAGTTATAGATAATACATAAGTGGATGGCAGTGGCTGGGTTCCAATACAATTTTATTTACAAAAAACAGGCAGGAGCTCTAGTTTGCTGACCCCTAGAATCTATCAAAATACCTTACTGCTTCTCCTAGTAGCAATTAAACTTCTTCAAGCCTCTTCCCTAAAAACAAAACAAAACAAAACCCCACATCACTGCAAGAAATTGTCTTATACTTACCATCTCTACATCCCTACCTCTCATTTACCCCCAGTGCCAGACAATCTGACCTCTGTGCTCACCGCCCTCTGAAATTGCTCTTATCAGAGTCATCAGCAATCTCCGTGTTGCTAAATACCTCAGAGACTCTAGTCCTCACTTACTTACTCTCGCCACAGCTTACAACATGGCCAGCCACTCCTTGCTCCTGGAAACACTCCCGGCTCTTAGCTTCTGAAACCTCACAGGATGGGTTTTCCTTGGACGGCAGTAGCATCAGTTTTCTCTTGACAGTCTCTACATGGTGAAGTTACTCAGGGCTCCGTCTTGGGTTCTGTTCCTCTCTCCTTTGGGGGCCTCATCCGCTCTTTAGCTTTAAATGACTTGCTGAAAACTCCCACCTTTATGCCTTCGGCCCAGACCTTCCCCCCACCTACCCTTCTCCTCACCTATCGTTCTCCTGCCTCACATGTCTAGTTGCCCACTTGACATTTCAGATCTCTCAGGTGTCTAAAACATAAAGTACTGAATAAATATGACTGAGTAAATAAATGAATTAACCTGGTTGCCCAACAGAAACCAGAGCCTCATCAATAACCCCTCCCTTTTGCTCACTTCATGCATTACCCAAATGTAAGCCTTCTCTTTCCTAACCATCTCCTGGATCTTTCCTGGCTCTGTATACCTAATTCCCAAGCAAGTACAGCTGTATCTGTTGCTGAGATATTGAAGTATCAATTCTTCCATACTGGTTGCAGAGAGCTGCTAGTCTAAGCTCCAATTGTGTTGGCCTCACCTCTGGGTGCCAGCTGTCTATCCAGCCTGGCCTGGCAGAGAGATGTCTGCAGACCCTTGTTTTTAGTCGCTCAGTCATGTCCAACTCTTTGTGACCCCATGAACTGCAGCATGCCAGTCTTCCCTGTTTTTATTATCTCCCATGGTTTTCTCAAACTCATGTCCATTGAGTTGGTGATGCCATCCAACCATCTCATCCTCTGTCATCCCCTTCTCCTCCTGCCTTCAATCTTTCCCAGTATCAGGGTCTTTTCCAAGGAGTCAGCTCTTCCCATCATGTGGGCAAAGTATTGGAGCTTTGGCATCATTCCTTCCAATGAATATTCAGGATTGATTTCTTTAGGATTTACTGGTTTGATTTCCTTGCTGACCAAAGGACTCTCAAGAGTCTTCTCCAGCACCACAGTGCGAAAACATCAATTCTGCAGACACTGCTCAAGGCTAAAGCTATCATCTATCTATCCTGATGAATTAATCCTCATGCAAAACTGATTGTTAAAGATTTTAATAGTACCCTTACCTAATACACTGTCACTAAAATAGTCTAGCACTAGGAAATCATCTCTCACCCAGTTCATTGGAAAAGCCATCTAACTGAGCTCCCTACCTTCTCCTCCTGCCTCCTCAAGACTCTGCACAGCAGCCAGAATGATTTGTCTAAAATACAAGTTGATTGCATCTCTCCTCTACTTAAAACCTTTAAACATGGATTGCCTTTGCTCTGTTACTAGCTCATATCTGACTCTTTGCAACTCCATGGACTGTAGCATGCCAGGCTTCCCTGTCTCCTGGAGTTTACTCAAACTCATGGATAACCATCAAGATAAAACCCCAACTCCCTAATAAAGTTCACCAGGCCCTTCATGATCTGACCCCTTTTCAGCCTTCAAACCTCACCTCCTCAGAGGCGTCCGCTCTTTATCTTACGGTTGCACCCGTTTCTTTTCTTCACTGTGTCGATCACAATTTGACATTATGTTGATTTTTAAAAGTCCGTCTCCCCTACTAAAGTATCGGCTCCTGAGGGCAGATGTCATGTGTGGCTTATGCTCTGGTCGACCCCTTGCCCTTGTATATTTGTGAAGCTGATAAATCTGGTCCCCTGAGTCTCTTCTGGCTTTGTCTCTTGCCCCTTTCTCCCTTGTAATCTGTGGTTTAGGATATTCAAGGATCATTTGATCACAAGCTATTCTCAGTTCCTTAAATATTCCAGGCTACCCTTTGCTTGGAAGACTTTGCACCCTGGTGTCCTTTCCCCTGAACTCCCGCTTGACTTCCAGGAATCAACACTGTCATTATACCCTCCCCTTCAGGACATTTTGCCTGTTAATCCCTCCAGATCAGAACCCTCAATACTATCATTTAAATGCCTGTTTCCCTTTCTGCTTTCCTCACTAGATGGTAAGCTTGTAGAAGGCAAGAACTGTTTGTCATTTTTCATAGCTGCATCTAAGACAACTTGCTGAGTGCCTGGCAAACAGTTAGCAGGCCAGTTCAGCCCTAAAGCAGACAGACACTCAAAGTCCTGACAGGGAGTCAGGGAACTTATATCCATTTGGGTGTTGATATACTATTTGTAAGTGGGATATCTTCCCCCAGTAGTAAAGGGTTTTGTGTGTTTTTCCTAAGAATGAATTTTCCCCTTCATGGAAATTTTCCTTAGTGCTTCTGTGATAGGCAGTGACTTCACCTGGAACTCACTGTTTGGCTTTATGGGAAGAAAGTGGTTCTTAGTGGGAAGTACAAAATATAGGTTACTAAAAAGATGTTTAGTGAGACTGGATTTTGTAATGTCTTGGAGGACACCAGAAGACAGGAGTTACCCTTCTCTGAAATAAATTTTTTGGGTGTTCATCAGGAATTCATGTAATTCAGTTAAAAAAAGAATCCCTTTCTTCTGCTTGTTAATGGTGGTTTTATGGTTTCATTTTGCTGGGCACATAAATATGTTATAATATAAACAAGCCAATGGTGTAATGAATCACTGCAGTCTTATTGTGTGTATGTTTTTACTACAAATCTTGGGGGAAAAAAACTACTCATGCTTTGCATTTTTAAATTATGCTAATGTGATTAGTCATTATGATCCTACTTACTCTTCATGATGGATGAATGATGTCTAAGAATCCAAGGTACTTGAGAGGGACCTGATTAGTGCTTGAGACCCAATCAAGAAGCTGATGATGGATTCACATAACACATTAAAAAGTTACTTAAGACAGAGGAGTTGATCATTGCTTATATAAGATTGTATAGAGGAATAAAATAAGTGTAAATTGTCCTAACATACATTTTTTAATTAAAAAAATTTTATGAAGTATATTGGATTTTCTTTGCTTTTTCTTTTTATTTATTTTTTAATATAAATTTATTTCTTTTCATTAGAGGTTAATTACTTTACAATATTGTATTGGTTTTGTCATATATCAGCATGAATCCGCCACAGGTATACATGTGTTCCCCATCCTAAACCCCCCTCCCTCCTCCCTCCCCATACCATCCCTCTGGGTCATCTCAGTGTACCAGCCCCAAGCACCTAGTATCATGATTTTCAATGTTCAGGTATACAGCAAAGTGCTTCAGATACACACACACACATTCTTTTTCAGAATTTTCCACTCTAGTTTATTACAAGATATTGAATTTAGTTCCTTGTTCTATACACTGGGCCCTTGTTGCTTATCTGTTTTATATATAGTAGTGTGTATCTGTTAATCTGAAACTAATTTATCCCCCCACGTTTGCCCTTTGGTAGCTATAAGTTCTAATGTACATTTTTATTCTTCCATGAAAATATCAGATGCTGCCATAACCTTTGCATATATTTTGCCAGGATATGTCCAGGCCACCTTTTTTTTTTTTTTTTTGCAATCAAAGTGTGAAAATAACAGAGTAAGCTACTGCTATTGTTTAGTAGGAAAATTCACACATTCACATCTGTAAACAGGTGTTTGCAAAGCCCAGACTTCAAAATAATTCACCCATTCTTGCATTTTGATGTTGCAATCAAGCAAAATGAAAAACAGAAGGGACACATTTTGGTTGATTATTATCCTACCAAATCAGATTGTTTCTGTTATTGTTTTAACACAAATATGAAGCTCAGAGAGCAAAGTGGCGAACAGGGAGAAAAATATGGATGTGTGTGAGGAGAGAGAAAGGGTGGGGTTAGAATTTTAAATGAGTCCAGTACATTGAAGATTTGCTTAATGCTCTCAGAAATAAAAGTCACTAGAAAAAGAAGTACTTTAGAAAAGTAGAAAAGAAGCACTTTACTTTCAGTTTTTTAAAAGACTATTTTAGAAGTAGAACCCTCTTTTCAGAAGAAATCTTACGAAGAGTCACTCAAATATATAAAATAGATAGGAAGAATATTTTTAGTAAACGTGTTAGTTCATATTTATCACATTGTTTTGAATTCACTGAAAAAAACAAGACTGTTTTGATAATACCTAAAATTAAAATTAGGGCACTAGTAAAAATTATCATCTTACATGAGCTTCAGCAACAAACTTATTTCTGTGATTTCTTCTTGTGTATTATCAAGATTCTTCTTGATCACAATGCTAAACTGTGGGAAATAGAGTTCTTAAACAAGTTACCTGGTGATCTCAGGTCGTCATTCCATTTCTGTAACAAGGAGGAGCTTCATTTGGCCTGAGGGCTGCACCAAGAGATTTAACCTGAGGAGGCCATGAAGCTTGTTGCTGGCCTCTATTGGGTTACCATTTTGTATGTGACACTTGAATGTGACTATTTTTCAAAATATTGTTTTATGGAGGTTAAAAATTAAGTAAAATTCCAATGGAATGTTCGCTGACCCCTTGAGTCTCCTCAGGGCTTCCCTGGTTGCTCAGACAGTAAAGAATCCGCCTGCAATACAGGAGACCTGGGTTTGATCCCTGAGTTGGGAAGATCCCCTGGAGGAGGGCATGGCAACCCACTCCACTATTCTTGCCTGGAGAATCCCATGGACAGAGGAGCCTGACGGGCTGTAGTCCATGGGGTCGCAAAGAGCTAAACACGACTGAGAGTCTCCCCAAGGACATAGAGGGGTGGGGCGTGTGAGGACACTTCTGGCTGACCCTCTCTGCATAGGAGACGTCTCCACTCTACAAGGAGGATTTTAACAACAGATTTGCTGGCCTCACCTGCTACAGGCATAAATGCTGTATTATTTTTCCAGTGTTTTCTATCTCAGTCAATGGTATCACCATTTTAGGAGCTGAGGCCCCTTCAACTTTCCCTCTTCCTCATCCCTCACATTTAATACCTCATGAAAGTCTGTTCATACCATCTCCAAAGTGTCTATGAAATCCGTCCTCTCGTCTCCTCGCTCTTCTACTGCAATGACCTAAGACTTGAACTTTACCCTACCTCTCACAGCCAGAGCTTCTGTTCTGAGACACAATTAGATCCGGTCATCCTCCTGGTTCAAAGCTAGTAATGCTGTCTTTCTCTTACCTGGTTGAGACCAAACCCCTCCGCATAGTACAGAGGCCCTTCCCTGTCTGACCCCACCATTCTCCAACCTCACCGGCCCTGAACGCATCACACTAGATGCACCTTATTCTTTGCATCTGTTTTCTTTGTGCCCAGAGAACTCTTGGTCATCCTTCAACTTCCAATCCAAACTTCACCCCTTTCCAAAGCATTTCTTGAGGCTTCCCAAGTGGCTCAGTGGTAAAGAATGTGCCTGCAAATGCAGGAGTTCCAGGAGATATGGGTTTGATCCCTGGGTCGGGAAGGTCCCCTGGAGTAGGAATGGCAACCCACTCCAGTATTCTTGCCTGGAAAATTCCAATGGCAGAGGATCCTGGTAGGCCACAGTGCAAGTGGTCACAGAGAGTCAGATGTGACTAGTGACTGAGTGCACACAGAACATTTCTTGATTTCTTCAGGCAAAGCAAATTGTCCCTCTTCAGCTTCCTTTACACTACTCACGCTTGTAGCATTTGCTCCATTTTCTTTTACTGGGATTATCTGTTTGTGTCTCTCATTTCTCTGATATATGGTGAACTCTTAATGAGCAGACTGTCTCTCATCCATGTTTTTATCCCAAACACCTACCATCACACTTGACATGTGCCTGAGATACAGGAAACTCTCAGTGTGTATTTTCAAACTTTTCATTGCAGCACTTCATGTGGAGTCTGTTCCTGATCTGTACAGTGATAAACTACCAGAAACCACAGCGCATGCTGTAGACTCCCTCTGGTCGAAATTGTCAGTTTCTTTTCTCCTTCAAGCTCTCCATGCCTTTGGACACCTAAATCTTTATCTTCCTCCAAATGTATTAGCATATTTCTGACTTGAATTTCAGTTCAATTGAACTAAATTTCAAAACATCTGTTCTCTATGGTGTTTGCTTTCCCAAATTTATTTATTCTACTCTGTCCCACATGATGTGATACTTCCCTGGTATTAGGAATTTCAAAAAAGAACTGATTTTCCTGGTTTTAGCAGGTCAGACTTTTGGGGAAGGATTATTTATCCTGCTCCAGGTAACTTTGGTGTACAGACTTTTTCATTTTGTTTCCCCACTACATTTTATAATCCTTCCCAAGAGAGCTCACATGCAAGCTATCGCTGATTTGCAAATATTAGGTCCCCTGCCCCATATTTCTTAGGCCTTGAAGATGCTGAAATGAGGTTACGATCTGAATCAGTTTTGTATAGTCATGTGAATATGCAACCTGTTAGATTCTTTTCCTTGTCTGTCTTTACAATTCAATAAAAATTCATCCCATGATATCGTTACCGCTTACAAACTCAGTTGTTATTCCTGGTCATTTGGATATTTTATAGGTTTTTTTAAAATCATCTTTTATTTGCTTCATGATTTTACTTGAAGAGAATTCAATAATACCTACCAGGATGGGTATTCTTTCTCAGACACTCAGTGGTATCCACCCCTTTTCAAGGCATAACATTTCCTATTTCCAATCCTTTCTGGGTTTGAAAAAAATAGCCTGGCAATGGTTCACGAAGAATTGTAATTTAATCCTTTGGAATAACAGGCTTTTCATCTGTGCTCCCTGCAATGATCCGAGACCTGCCACACAATCAGTTCCTTAGAAAAGAACAATGCTACTCAGAAGAAAAAAAAGTATTGGCAACATGGAAAAAATATATATATATAGCTGGTAAATATACATATATTTATATATATATAATATATATGAGGCCATTTATAAAGTTTATCAATTTAAATTAACCTTGAGAGTGAATGACATCAAATTATGAGCTATCACTATTTTTCAGAAGAGGAATCAGAACATTTCTGACAGCAAATGAACTCGAATGAATGTCTATGCTTTTGATCCGGACTGTGTAAACACAGGCTCGTAGCTAGGTAGTTATGTGTTTATGTTGGTGGAGTCTCTAAAGTTATGCTTACAGTTCCAGGAACAATGTAATATTTAAGAAAAGACAAACACAGACCTAATTCTTACCTCTCATGGTCCTTGACCTCAAGAGTGTTTGTCCAGGCTGTTTGGTGTCCCTGTGTTTTATGGAGCAAGTTACTGTAAAAAAAAAAAAAACAAAACTGCACAGGTACAACCCTGTGAGTCTATAACGTTACATGTGTATTTGTTTAAATGGGATAGGGCTGATGCCCTCCTTTTGAGACAATCATAGGTCATCAGCAGTCTGCATAGTAATTTATCACCTCGTTTTCAGTCATTATCACTGTTAGTCAACCATGTGTTCTACAGCCTTCACATCACAGATAGTTCACTGGAATTAGATGTTTTAAGATTCATTAGCATCACCATTATTACTACAAATCACACCATTTATTTAGCACCAACAATGTGCTGAAGAAAGCAAGTTGGCACAATCTCAAGTGGATAAGAAACAATCCCAAGTGTAAAAGGAGCCTGGGCCTTGAGCTCTGGGCAAGGATAAGGGAGGGCGGATGACTGGCAGGCTCTCAGGAAAAAGGCTATTGGGGTGACACATTTTCATACCCAGAATTCAGCCTCCTGGAAGGACAAATACTTTGCAAAAATCCTTTTCTTTCTCCCAGTGGCCTGATAATCTATAGAAAGTAAAGACAGCTGACCAGAAGGCATATTTAAGATGAATTTGGGCAAACTGGTCATGTTTATGGCACATTATTTTTTTTTTCTGCAAAGCCTATTGGAACTAGAACTCTCTTGAGTCTTTCTGAGCTGAAGTTGGTGTCTGAATTCATGTGTCTCAGGCTCCCTCCTCTATCAACACAGGCTACCTGTGTGATGTCCAGAGAAGAAATCTGCTCAGTTAGTTGAGGTGGGGTGTGAGAAGTTGAGTCTGAGTTTAACCCACAGAATACCATATAATTCAAAAGGAGGCATTTCCTTCTGATCTAATTATTATTGCAATCAACTTAAGGTTCTACTATGCCTTATTTGGCATATAAAAGACAAGTCTAATACTCCTTTTCCTTTCTATAAAATATAAACATTCAGAGTTCAGTGACCCTAAATGTGATTATAAAGTTTGGCTTGGAAACTAAGTTAAAGAAAAAGCACAGAAAGAATTTTTTCTTGTCTTTCCTGGTATCAGCCCAAGCTTTGAACAATGCTTAAGAATGAAAGTAATCATTTAGAGAGAATGTTTGTGTTCCTCTTTTATACATTTATTTAATACTTTTATAAACTTTGAGAGTGAAACTGTTAGTTGCTCAGTTGAGTCTGACCCCTGGGTCGCCCATGAATTGTAGCCCACCGAGCTCCTAGATACTTGGGATTTCCCAGGCAAGAATATGGAGTGGGTGGCCATTCCCTTCTCCAGGAGATCTTCCCAACCCAGGCATCGCACCCAGGGTTCCTGCATTGCAGGCAGATTCTTTACCATCTAAGCCACCAGGGAAGCCCCTAGTAAAATAATAATTCATATCAATAAAAATTCACTTTATTTTTATTGAGAATCAGTACATTTAAAGCCATCTTATATTTGATGAGTAAATCCAAATTATTAATGAAATTTTCAGTTTGTGTGAAAAATCATACATTTTTCTTTATAAGAGATGTGATATAATTTTTAACATTTTATAAAAGTTATGGGATAAACTATTATTTCTATTTGATCTTTCATATATCCTTTTGACTTCTGGTTATAAAATTAAGTCTAAAGACACTCCATATTTTAATAGGCCCAGGTTTTCTATAATGTCTAAATGTTCATACTGCTGCTGCACTTTTACTATACTCCAGTTAGCATCTGTGCACATAAGTGTAACTGAGAAAGAAGAAAAAATATCCTTTTCCACCTGAGTATTTCAGTTTGGTATTCTTGGTATGAGACGAGTCCATTTTTATAGAAAATGACTGCAGAAAAAAAATATTTGAGAAGATAGAGTCCAAGAATTCTTAAGTACCTGGGAAGATTTTTTTAAGTAAATAAAAAAGAAAAAACATGGTGGGCTCTTTCAGAAAACAAAGTGAACCAAAATATTTCACCACTTATTTATTGTTTTGGAAAACAAAAATCTACAAACCTGGACCAGCTAAAACACCCTTCCCACAATGACTGATGCCATTGGCAAGGTCGCTATGCGCAGAAAGAAGGCTGAAAAAGATAGAGGACAAATATTGTGGGTTTTCATTGTCATGGTGAGAAACTAATGTTCTTAGACCCTGGATCTGAGAGGTAATTTACATGGCCGATTATGAGAACTCTCATGGAATGATTGTGCACCTGCATTGGGTCAAACAGAAAGAAAACTCTCTCACTGAGTAATGTACCATATGCAAATTGAGGGATCGAAGGATCACAACAGCTGGCATGCAAAGAATATTTTACAGATTCTTAGGGAGCACTAGTCTGGAGGCACTCAGACCTTCCACCAAGCTGGCAAAAGTGTAGCTTAGGTAACCTTAACTGGAGTCTGAATGAAAACGGCTTTTGGAGAAAGGGAGAAATGTTATGGCCAAAGTCCCAAACCCACTAGCACTGATAACAGCGTCCAGAAAAGTGAGAAGTGCCATTAACAAAGTCATTAATTAGAATGTTTTTTACATTCCTTCCATCAACTGAAAACATGTTTAATATGCACTTTCCTTAATTTTTCTTTTAGTCTTTTCTTTCCTATTTTTTAAAATTTATTTTAGTTGATTTACAGTGTTGTGTTAATTGCTGCTGTATAGCAAAGTGATTCAGTTATATGCATATATACATTCTTTTCAAATTATTCTTTTCCATTAGGGTTTATTACTGGATACTGGATACAGTTCCCTGTGCTATACAGACCTTGTTTTTATCCATTCTGTATATAATAGCTTTATCTGCTAGTCTCAAACTTCCCATCCCTCTCCCCCATGGCAACCAGAAGTCTGTTTTCTACGTGAGTCTGTTTCTGTTTTGTAGGTAAGTTCATTTTTGTCATATTTAAATTCCACATATAAGTGATATTATATGGTTTTTGTCTTTCTCTTTCTGACTTACTTCACTTAGTATAATAATTTTTAGGTCTGTCCATGTTGCTGCAAATAGCATTATTTCATTCTTTTTTGTGGTTGAGTAGTATTCTGCGGTATATGTGTATATCACATCTTCATTATCCATTCATCTGCAAATGGACATTTAGGTTGTTTCCATGTCTTGGCTCTTGTTAATATTGCTGCTACATTTCAATATTTATTGCTAGAAAAAGATAACCTGCCTGAATTTCATAAAGACACATTGGTGAATTTCATAAAGACATATTGATGAATATAATAAAGATATATCAGCACACTACTTATGTTTCCAGGGCAGAGTGGGCACATCTTGGGTCAACACATAGATTAAATGACAGTAGTACTTGAAGGCTCAGCTGTTACTTTAGCAAAAAAGTTATTATTCATCAGAAACAGACTGCTAACAGGACTGGAGAGATGGTGTGGTCTATAGAAAGAGTTCTGGACCATCTGTAGCTTCAACTTGCTCATCTGTTAAGTGGGGATAATAACACTTGCCCTGCCCAGGTCATATTTGTTGTGAACATCAAACAAAGTCTTAAGAGGTGAACATACTCTGTAATGTATAATATGTAATGTACATAATGCGAGGGATTATTCTTAATGAATGAATTCACTAATAGCTATTTTATAGGGATTAGAGAAGTCCTAAATCCCCAAAGAGATTGATGCAATTATATCAATAATTATTTGACCCTTGTATTTATTTAGTTAATAATCACACGCATCTCTTATTTAGGGAAGAAAGCTGAATTTCCTGTGTGAGCCACCCTTCTGCCTATATTCCAGTCTGCTTTCTTTGTGTTTGCATAACTCAGTGAACTCAGCCAAGATGTCAACAGGGAAGTCCTCTTTTTGATTCAAATGGGTTATTTTGGCATGTATGTCCTAACTCTAATCACTAAGACAAGACCAAAAAAACCCCCAATGTCCCATTCCATGTGATTCCAGAACCCTGGGCTTCCCTCATCCTTGGTCCACTGACCAAAAAAAGCTACCATTTTAGCAAAATTTACACACACCACTGCTCTTCTTTGTAAGTTTTAGAACAGCACATTCATAATACTATACTAAGAAGCGTCATCAGAAATAATCAAGGTTCAATTGTGCTCACAGGAGAAGACAATGGCACCCCACTCTAGTACTCTTGCCTGGAAAATCCCATGGACGGAGGAGCCTGCTGGGCTGCAGTCCATGGGGTCGCTAAGAGTAGGACACGACTGAGCGACTTCTCTTTCACTTTTCACTTTCATGCATTGGAGAAGGAAATGGCAACCCACTTCAGTGTTCTTGCCTGGAGAATCCCAGGGACGGCGCAGCCTGGTGGGCTGCCATCTATGGGGCCGCACGGAGTCGGACATGACTGAAGCGACGCAGCAGCAGCAGCAGCAATGTGCTCACAGAGCAGCCCTTTATTTTTCTCTTTCTAGAAAATTCACAACTTGGCATCTGGTCACAGAATTTTAGAAGCCCTTGGCCATGCCAGTAAGCTTTGAAGTGTAGAGGTGGATAAGCCCTGGGATAGAACTTTCTTGACCTAAATTTTACATGCTTATCGTTTGGTAACTAATTTTTCTTGCTTTTTTTTTTTTGTTGTTGTTGTTTCCTTTGAAAGAGGAGAAGGCCTTGTAACTGAATGTATATTTTGCAAAGGATTGATAGTCTTTTTAATAATAAGCCTGAGTTATATATATATAAGGACCATGTGTAATACTCTTTTTCTACCTCTCTGGAAGTGCCTCTAGACTTGCAGTTCTGGGAGGGCCCTCTTCTTTGCTGTTGTTCAGTCACTAAGTTGTATCTGACTTTGTGACCCCATGGACTGCAGCACATCAGGCTTCCTTGTCCTTCACTATCTACCAGAGTTTGCTCAAATTCCTGCCTACTGAGTCAATGAAGCCATCCAGCCATTTCATCCTCTGTCCCCCTTTTCTTCCTGCCCTCAATCATTCCCAGCATCAGGGCCTTTTCCAATGAATCAGCTCTCCTTATCAGGTGGCCAAAGTATTGGGAGCTTCAGCATCAGTCCTTCCAATGAATCTTCAGGGTTGATTTCCTTTAGGATGGACTGGTTTCCTTGTTGCCTTCAGGTAGCTCGGCTCTCTTACTTTGTAACCTTAAGGCTCAAGGGCAACTCTGGGACCAATTTTTTCATTTGTAAAAAGCATTCTTGAGTTGAGGATCTCAAAGCCCCTTTCAGCTCTGAGCTACACCTTCAAAGATGACCCAGTTTAGTCAGTGCATAAGCCTGAAAAACGCACTCTTAATATTCGGGATCTACCCTCAACATCTCTCATGAAGACAATTCTTATCTCCTATATTAACTTGAGTTTTCATTCAAACTTCTACAACTGAGACCATCCATCAACAACAAAACCCCACAACTAAAATAATGTTGTTGTTTTCAAAAGACCATTCAGTTTCAACTTATTGGATTCATTTGTCTACTCTATGGGGAAAACTGTATGGAGTATTTCACTGTGAACAATTACACTTTGAGTGACAAACATTTACTGTGATGATCACTGGAAAAGCAATGCTAATTATTGGTTAACCACCTTAGCTGGCTAATATCTAATCTACGCTCTGTCATTAATGGGCTAAGTGGCCTAGAATAAACTTCAGTTTCCTTATCTGCAAAGTGGGAACTGAGCCAGTGACCCAACTCTTGAAAAGTACTTGTAATCACTCTTGAGTCTCAGAGGGTAAATGATCCTGGGTACCATCTGACACTCTTTGGAGGGTGCATTTACTCTTTGAGGCCATTAAGGGAACCATTCAGTACTGTAGCAGTGACTTACTGATGTTGCCCCAGTGGTCCCGAAGGCATAAGGCACTGTCCGTATACCTCTTGCTTTCTTTGTGTGTATAAACTAATCTATCAGATGGTACCTTTGATAGATAAAATTTGCTAGACACAAGTGGGTGGGCATTTTACTCCCAAACAGTACTTGCCTCTCCCCTGCTCTTAAAAGAATCAGAGGCAAACCCAAACAGGCATCTACACAGCACTCCTACAAAGAACTTTGGGGTTATTTATGAAACAGAGTTGCTAACTGCTGTAACCTCCCTGTGGCACTACCGTATTCTCTGGTGTTAAGAAGAACTACACTGAATGGAAATGTTGGAGGTACTTTTTTTATTTTAACATTATTAGTAATAGCTCTAGGGTATGAATGTCTCTCCACTCACGTGTCCTCTTCTCTTTCCATCTGGATTCAGAGAAACAAGGACTTTGAAGAAGGTAAATCTACTTAATTTCCGGATCCCTTCCTATCTGCTCTCTCCTCAAGTAGCATTTTGATCAAATACTCATAGTCTCTCCTGAGTCATTAATTTTTCCTTGGCTACTCTTTTCTTTCAAACTCTGTAAAAAATCTCTAATTTAACTTATGTACACCCATGGCGGATTCATGTTGATGTATGGCAATACCAATACAGTATTGTAAAGTAAAAAAAAAAAAATTAAAAAAATAAAATAAAATTTTTTTATTGGAGTATGGTTGATTTATAATATTGTGTTAGTTTCAGATGTACAACAAAGTGGCTCAGTTATACATATATTCACTCTTTTTCAGATTCTTTACTCACATAGGTTATTATAGAATGTAGAATAAAGTTCCTTGTGCTACACAGTAGGTCATTGTTGGTTATCCATTTTATATACAGCAGTGTGTGTATATTAATCCCAAACTCCTGATTTATCCCTCCCCTCAATGTTTCCCCTCTGGTAGCCATAAATTTGTGTTTTCAAAACCTGTGAGTCTCTTCCTGTTTTGTAAATAAGATCATTTATATCATTTTAAAAATCAGATCCCACATCTAAGTGATATGATATGATAAATTTGTCTTTCTCTTTCAGACTTACTTCACTAAGCATGGTAATCTCCAGGCCCATCCATGTTGCTGCAAATGGCACTATTTTGCTCTTTGTTATGGCTGAGTAATACTTGATTGTATATATGTATCATATCTTCTTTATACATTCTTCTGCCGATGGACATTGAGTTTGCTTCCATAATTTGACTATTGTAAACAATGTACAATGAACACTGCGGTGCATGTATCTTTTCAAACTATGGTTTCTCTGGAAATATACTCAGGAGTGGTGTTACTAGAGCAAACGGTAGTTCTATTTTTAGTTTTTTAAGGACCCTCCATACTGTTCTCCTTAGTGGTTGTACTAATTTACATTTCCACCAACAGTATAGGATGGTTCCTTTTCCTCCACATCAATTTCCAGCATTTACTATTGGTAGACTTTTTGATGATGCTTTTTCTGATTGGGGTGATGTGATACCTTGTTGTAGTCTTGATTTGCATTTCTCTGATAATAAGTTATGTTGAGCAGAAAAGCTCTAATCTTCAATAAATCATACTCTCGCTGGACTTTATACCCTTGTTTGCCTCTCGCCTGCTCTTTCGTTTCTTTCCTGGTTATGCCTGTGAGAAGGAAACCCATTCACAGTGTCCTCACTTCATCACTCACTCACTCCATAACCCACCACAGCCTGTGAATGTGGTCATCATTGATAATGGTCTAGGTCCTCTGGGTTTTCAAGAACCTGTAAAATGTTTGTGATCTACAAAAAAGTTGATTGGCTTAAATACAAAAAAAATTAACTAGTACTAACTCCAAAGGGAAAATTTTTATGAGAAGAATTTAATGTGGAATTTGGCATTTGCTGGTGGCTCAAATGGTAAAGAATCTGCCCGCAATGCGGGAGACCTGGCCTTGGTCCCTGGGCCATGAAGATTTCCTGGAGAAGGAAATGGCAACCCACTCCAGTATTCTTGCCTGGAGAATTCCTTGGACAGAGGAGTTCATGGGGTCTCAAAGAGTCAGACACAACTGAGTAACACACTTTCACTTTCAATCCAGAAATCTGGGAGATGTGTTATACCTTTTTGCCCTCACATCTTACATCCAGTCAGTCACCAATTCATTGAATTCCTTTACTTTCTTGCATATGTCCACTTCTCTACATCTTTTAAAAACACAGTTCTGGTTTTGCTGCCCTCGTGCTTCATCCTTTTAGTGATTCCCATTAACTTGGGATGAAGCCCCCAATGCCACCACGACTCCTAAAGCCCACCATACTGGCCTCTGCCTGCTTCTCCAGCTCAATTCCAGTCACGTCCTTCTTCCCTCTCAGTACATTAGCTGTAGCCAGAACCGTGTGCATCTTAAATCACTCTGGCAAGAATCCTCCCCCTTTGACAAGGTGTTTCTTATTTTAGAACATCTTTCTACCCAGTCCCTTGAACCTCCAGATTGTGTCAGCTGCTCCTGTGCCTGTCACCATCTACCACAATCACATTCTCATTGCAGTCTGGGCCTCACCTTCTGTAGCTCTCCAACACACTTTATTTTTTTTTAAATTTTATTGGTGTATAGTTGATTTACAATATTGTGTTAGTTTCAGGTGTACAGCTTAGTAATTCAGTTATACATATATTCATTCTTTTTCAGATTCTTTTCCCATATAGGCTACTACAGAATATTGAGTTCCCTGCACTATACAGTAGGTCCTTGTTGGTTATCTATTTTATATATATGGTGTGTGTGTATATTAATCCCAAGCTCTTAATTTTATCCCCTGCCCATGTTTCCCCTTTGGTAACCATAAGTTTGTTTTTGAATCTGTGAGTCTGTTTCAGGTTTTGTAAATAAGATCACTTATATTATTTTTTAAAAAGTAGTTTCCACATGTGAGTGCTATCATATGATATGTGTCTTTGTCTGACTTACTTCACTTATGATAATCTCTCAGTTCATCCATGTTGCTGCAAATGACGTTATTTTGTTCTTTCTTTGTGGCTATATATTCCCTCATATATATGTACTACATCTTCTTTGTCCATGCCTCTATTGATGGACATTTAGGTTGCTTTCATGCCCTGGCTGTTGTAAATAGTGCTTCAGGGAACACTGGGGTATGGGTGTGTGTATCTTTTTGAATTATGCTTCCAATAGACTTTAAATTCTTTGTTCAATGTGTTCAATGTTTTCTTTTTCTCCCCCCAATACAAGTGCCTAGTATTTGTTAAGTACTTCCTATGTGTGAGGCATTTTTATATACACTATCTCATTTTAATCATTACAACAACTATGTGAAAGTGAAAGTGTTAGTCGCTCAGTTGTGTCTTGATTCTTTGCAACCCTGTGGTCTGTCCGTGGAATTCTTCAGGCAAGAATACTGGAGTGGGTAGCCATTCCGTTCTCCAGGGGATCTTCCCGACCCAGGGATTGAACCTGGGTCTCCTGCATTGCAGGCAAGTTCTTTACCATCTGGGCCTATTCCCTGGTATATATGTACCACATCGTCCTTATCCATTCATGGACAGTTAGGTTGCTTCCATGTCCTGGCTATTGCAAACAGTGCTGAAATGAGCATTGGGGGGTACATGTATCTATTTGAATTACGGTTTCAACACACTTTAAATTCTTTGTTCAATGTCTGTTTTCCCAATAAGAGTGCCTAATATTTATTAAGTACTTCCTATGTGTGAGGCATCTTTATACATACTGTTTCATTTTAATCTTTACAACTGTGAGGCAGGTTCTATTATTACTCTAGCTTTGTAAGTAAAGAAACTGAAGTTCTAAGAAGCTGAAGGCCACATAGCTAGTGAAGGATAAATTAAAACTGGAACCTAAGCAGTCTGTATCCAGAGCCCATGTGTGACCATGATTAATGTGCTTCTGTGAAGCAATAGACTCCACAAGGGCAGAGGCCAGATCTTATACCCCCAGAGCCTAACAGAGGATTGGCATATAGTAGGGGCCAACAAGGACTTGTGGATATACTTATTGCAGTGCCAGCTCCTAGAGGGGTCTATGGTCCGCCACATTCTTCCCCTCATCTACCTCGCTAGACTTTTCTCCCAGGGGGCCTGTCCCCTTTTCCCCATGCCCCGTCTCCTAGCCGTATAAGCAGTTCCCTGTACAGGCCATCGTGGTTCACACTTCTGCCTTTTGTCTGTTCATTATGTTATTTCCCTCATTTGCTCACCCATTCATTCACTCACTCACCATGCATCTGTTTACTGAATACCTACTGAGGGCTCTGTGTGTGTGTGCGTGCACGCGCGTGTGTGTGTTCAGTCACTTCAGTCCTGTCTGACTCTTTGCAACCCTATGGACTGTAGCCCACCAGGCTCCTCTCTCCATGGTGATTCTCCAGGCAAGAATACTGGAGTGGGTTGCCATGCCCTCCTCCAGGGGATCTTCCTGACCCAGGGATCAAACCTGAGTTTCTTATGTCTCCAAGTGGGTTCTTTATCACTAGCACCACCTGGGAAGCCCTAGGCAGTGAGAAAAGTCCTGTGATAGGCTGTGAAACACTAAAAAGGATGTCTAAATAAGACTGGGGAGTCAAGAAAGGCTCCCAAGAGAGGTAACATTGATTGTGTCAAAGGCTGCACAGCAGAGCTACTCGGCAAGCCCCTGTTCACCTGTCAGGACTCTGCTCTGTCTCTTCCATCGCTCTCTCCATGGCAGAGCATTCAGGGATATTGTACCGCATGTCTTTAGAGGTCTGCTTCTCCTATCAGTGAGGTCCTTTACTCTCTTTGTGTATCATCTCAACACATGAGTTCCTGACACAGAAGAGACCCCCAATAAAGCACTGATGAATGAGCAAGTAACATCATGGTTCTTTTAGTGACAACATTCCTCTGAAATTCATTGTACAGCTCTGTGCATTTACCTGAAATCATAGAATTTGGGTTCATACAAAGCTATGATTTTTCCAGTAGTCATGTATGGATATGAGAGTTGGACCATAAAGAAGGCTGAGCGCCAAAGAACTGATGCTTTTGAACTGTGGTGTTGGAGAAGATTGTTGAGGGTCCCTTGGACAACAAGGAGATCCAACCAATCAATCCTAAAGGAAATTAACCCTGAATATTCATTGGAAGGACTGATGCTGAAACTGAAGTTCCAGTACTTTGGCCACCTGATGCGAAAAGCTGATTCATTGGCAAAGACCTTGATGCTGGGAAAGATTGAGAACAAGAGGATACGGGGGCAACAGAGGACGAAATGGCTAGAAGGCACCCTTGACTCAATGGGCATGAGTTTGAGCAAGCTCTGGGAGATAGTGAAGGACAGGGAAGCCTGGCATGTTGCAGTCCATGGGGTGGCAAAGAGTTGGACATGACTGAGCAACTGAACAACAGCAACAATAGAATAGACATTTTCTTAACAAACAAATAAAAGGGGTTTGGGGACAACTGACACCTAGCAACATGGTATCATTTTAGACACAGATCTGTGAACTCCATAAAAACACTTCTGTAAATTCACATGTACACAGAGCCATATGGTTTTGTCAAATTTGTGAGTCTAATACCTTGAGGAGAGAATTCACACCGTCAGGCACATTCTCCTGAAAGCTCTGGATACTCGAGAATATTACATGACAGAATGTTAGTACATTTTATGGAAGGCAAGATGATCCCCACGATTCTCCCATCAGCGAGAAGGACTTTCTCATTATTGAAATGGGCGCTAAATGTTAGGAAGTTAATGTATTTTGTGCACATGTGAAAAAAAAAATGATGCCATTATACATCCTGGACTCACATGTGTCACACTGTTCTTTTGGGGCTTGTCATATACAGGGCTCTTTAAAAATTGTAATGAGATGCAAACTTACCCCCGTGTCCCCTTCTCTACTTAATATATGAAGGACTGCTATGAGTCTCTGGGGACAAAGCTCTTATAGCAACTGTTGAGGATGAAGCCTGGCATTCTGCAGTCCTGTGTCTCTTTGAATGTATTACATTGAGCTACCACTTTCTCTCTCAGGATGAGTTATCTCACCTGCCAAATCAGTAGGCTGGACTAGAGCAGGGGTCAGCAAACCTTTTTGGTAAAGGGTGAAATAGTAAATATTTTTGCCCTTGAATCACATGGTCTGTGTTGCAGCCACTTAACTCCATCACTGTAGAGTGGAAGCAGTCATCCAAATATGTAAACAAACAAGCATGCCTACTCTCCAATGAAATTTTATTTACAAAAATGGTGGGCCAGAGTTGGCCAGCGGGTCAGAGTCACAGATGCCTGGACTAACTTGAATTCTAGCATCCCTTTTAAGCTTTTTTTCTGCCATGGTGTTTGGTTTCAGTCATCCCGGGAGAGATCAGAATTCAGGGACAGCTGAGAAAAAAGGAGAAGCACACTTTAAGAAATCATTGGCTGGATGAGATGACTATATTTGACTTATCTTTTCACTTGAAATCTTTTAACTTTGTAGCATAATGCCCCTATTATATTTAGCAATTAGAGTGCCATCACAAAGTAAAATGTAAAACCATTATTCCTTGAAAAGAGAAAAGGCTTGTGGTATGAAATGATGCATGCAAGGAGTGTGGGTGATAATTTACTCATATAATCATTTCTATTTCAGTTCTATGGCAAGTATTTCTGGAGATGGCTCACACAGCAAGGAGATCTTTAAAGATGTGCACACCATAATTAACCTTTTTATATACTCTGATAGAAATATCAATAGTCTTTTCTCTGGTAGCAGTTTTAACTTTACTTATGGTCTACGGAATGGTTTGAATTAAAGAATGATGATTATAAGGAAAAAAAAACCTTTATATACTTTGAGCTTAAAACAAAACATGCATATTCTTCCCATTACTTTTATTTCATAGTTAAGTTCTAGACAATGAAAACTCTGTTTCTTTTTTCTCCCTGGCAGAGGAGATTAGACAATTTACTGGCTAGTACTTCTGAAGCACATAGATCAGTGGTTCCCTAAGCATGGTCTCTGGACCAGCAGCAGCCTCACTAGGGACTTAGGAATGCTAATCCTCCAGCCCTCCCCCAGACCTACTGAGTGAGAAACTCTGAGGTTGGAGCCCAGGAGTCTGTATTTTAACAGACCCTCTAAGTGATTCTGATGCCCAATCAAGTTTAAGAACCACCGGCATAGATGATCACTTTCTAGAAACAAAAGTTAA